>NC_040037.1:10627720-10749459 GCF_003713205.1 Coffea eugenioides
AAGTCAGGTAATAGGGGAAATTAATAATAAAATAAATGACAAAATTGCAACCTATCAAGCATGTTCTTAGATACAGAAATGTTTTGAAGTGTGCCATTTTGACAAGGTAGTCCTCGCAATGGACTAGATAATTGATTTTAATCCAATTCCAAAACTACCAATTGTTTTAGCTTTCCAAGTTCCTGTGGGATGGTCGGTACAGAATATAGCTTTTTAGGAGATGCTGTTTTTCCAAGTTACTCGAGTTGCCACTTAAAATAGGATTGGAACCATATTAAGTTGGTTCTTACCTAATTCCATGTCTAAAAGGAATTTTAGATCACCTAAATTCTTTGGAATTGAACCAGAATGTTGGTTGTCAAAGAGATATAGATGCATCAAATTGGTTAAATTGCCTAGTGACTTAGGGATTGAACCAGCAAGATAATTTTTAGACAAGACAAGAAATTAAAGTGAGATTAAGTTTCCGATCGCATGAGGATCGGGACCAAATAGGTGATTTTGGAATAGATATAATTTGACTTGCCTATCGAGGTTATCAAAAGTGGCTGGAATTAGGCCTGTTAAATTGTTATACTGTAGATAAACGTTAACAATACCATACGTTGTTCCTATTTCTGGAGGAATTGGACTTGAAAGCTGATTATGCACAAGAGCTAAATGAATCAAATTTCTCAAGTCGCAAATTTCAGGTGGGATTTCTTGTAGAGCTGTAAACGAATCGAATCGAATCCAGTATCTCATGTTTGAACTCTATTCGTTAAGCGATTCGAACTCGATTCGCGTTCATTCGTTAACTTTCGAACTCCAAACCTGTGTTCGTGTTCACTTCGTTAAGCAAAGTTCATGTTCAAATTCGAGTTCGTATTCGGTTCGTTTAACATAAATGAATCGTTCGCGAACATGTTCGAAAAGTTCGAATCTAGATTATTCCAGGCTTGTTTGTTTAACGGGTTATCACTAAGATTTTTTTGTGATTGTATCAGTTTTTTTTTTTTTTTTTGTCTTTTCAATAAGCTTTTCAAGGCTTTGTGGTTAATTCCGAGTGGCATACTACATTTTTGCATTAAGTGAATAGACTCATTTCTCTTTCACAAATTTGCCCAGTTTATACACCTCTTATGAATTTCAAACCTTTCTTTTACCATTTCCTAAATCTTCCTATATATATATATATATAGTTGAGCAATTGCACCAAACTTTCGATAGGTGGTAGCTTCCGAAATTCACCGGTTTCTGTAGAATTCATGGCCTCCAACGCTCTCACCACACTTTTCTTTCTCGTCTTACTTTCAACTTCATCCATCTTATCTGCAGCATCAAGAACAGTTTCTGGGACGAGAAGTAAGTTTCGCAGTCCAATGCCTAAAATAAGCTCTGATATCTTGGTTTATCGTTTTATGTATGTTGTACTCTGGTCTCATGCAGACGGATTTCGGGGGAAAGTTGCCAATCTTCCAGAAGCAAAGATCACCACCTTCTGGGCAGGGGAGCACCCCTAAGCGAGGCGGCTTAGAGTCCTCCCCAGGCGGCCTTAGATGATTGAATACTTCACTATTTGGGCTGGGATGTTGCTTCTTTTTATAGTTGTTTGTAAGCCTAAATACGAATGGGCATCACAAGTATCAAATAATCTGTTTTTATATGTCCTCGTTTTGCTTATGGAAAGCTGTATATTCAGTTTCTGCTGTTTGTTTTGTGGTTCATTTCTTCATGGTTGCTAAATATCAAAACAACCATCCCATGACTCATGCATAACGTAACCGGTAATATCCATATAAATTGATGCCTTTGCTAAGTTGATGGATTCAAATCGCTTATCATGTAATCTATATAAATCTAAGGATTTTTTTAATGGGTGCCCCATAAATAGTCGTTAGCATTCATTTAATCTATTATATATATATATATATATATATACTAACAATTATTACACTCTGTTATATTTATATACTTTCTTTATTTAATCTTATTTACTATTCTTTGTATTTATTTCCTTTCCCTAGCTAATTTTATATTTTAAAAAATAGGACACATGAAATATGTCTTAACCCAAAATCTATGGAAGACTGTTTGACTCGACCAACCCAATCTCGATCAATGATGGCTCCTAACCTACGGGCACAAACAGATCAGATATGTGAGCCTCGCATGATTATTCAGTGTATAGAAGAGGATGGGCCTATTGTCAACTAATTTTTGAAACTTGGTTCTAACTTCTGATCTTCTAAAAGTTAATATTTATGCTCTCAGCTAAATTTTGAACACCCGATGATTATTCCATGTATACGAGAGAATGGGTATGTTTTCAATTGATTTTGAAAACTTGATTGAACTTCTGATTTTGGAAAAGCTATTTTTGTGCTATCCACTGATTTTAAAAATTTTGATTTTTTTTTAGTCTAAAAAAGCTTAAAATCAGAAGCATCTCTTGAGCTACTTTTGGCTTTTGGATTCTGGCACACTTTTTCATACAGACAAACATACCTTTCAAACTTTAACATAATTACTGAGGCGGGGAAAATTTTACTGTCATACACATCTCTGTCATTTATTACTATTTGTACCCCGCTTCTAAATTCGCCTTTGTCTCCATTCATCTTCTTCTTTTCCAATATTTAGTCTCTACAAGAAAAACAATTAGTTACATAAAAAATACCATTTAATTAGTACAAATGTCACTTTTGTAGCACATAAGGGCAACTTGATCATCTTTTTGTCAAAACCAATTTTCAACTCTTTTTGTGAACACCCATGCATTTATTAAAAATTTTTTTTTTTTCAATTGTAAACAAGAACGCTATTTATTCTAAAAATCTAATTTGAATACAAGCAAAAAATTACTGTCGTATCCTTATTCACTTTATACACTTGTTGCTAATTTGAATACAAGCAAACCCAGGGATAAAAAAAAAAGTTTCTCTTTTAGATGAAAGGAGATAGCGAGTCAAAAAATTTCTCTTTTACCACCCACCACATTACCAGATCCCTAAATCCTTAAATATGAATTCTCAAATCTTACACCTAATTTTCCAAACTCCAAAGCTGTGAAATCTGGATTGGTTTGTGGTTGAGAGATGAAGTGGGGTGGATGCACTTACAATGCGGCTGAACGTGAAGGTGTCAGGCCTTGGAACAAAATGTTTGGATTGATTTTTTCCAAAAAAAAATTTAATTTTTCTGCAATCATATTTTTTAATCATTATTTTACATCACATACATTAAATTGTTACAATATTTCTAAAAAAAAATTTAGAAAATAGCAATCTAAATAGGAGTAAAAATTGTGATATAATACACAAAGCTATTGTGGTAATACGGAGGATCTAAAACAATAAGTATGGGAAACAGTACGACGGGCATGGGCATACCCTATGTTATTGTTAATACTTAATATTCTTAATTCCTATTTTCTTTTATACCTTTTTCTATCTTTTCAATTTTTCTTTTTCTTTCTCTTCATCAATTGCATTTCGCGCGTGTGAGTGTATGTATATATATATGTATCTATATACACATATAATAATAATAATAATAATAATAATAATAATTCACTGTTCAATTCCCATTTTAGTAGGTTGTTGAATTGACTACTTTCAACTTTTTTTTCATGTGGCCATATTTAATTTTTTTGAATTTGAATAGATTTTGAGTATTTTATTTTTTTTGTAACAATCAATTCCATCCATTTATTTTCACCCACTTATTGCCCTTCATTATTCTGGCATTTGATCAGTAAAGAAAATCATCTAAATGTTGCATTCGATGGTATAGTAATTGTCAGGTATGTCAAAAAATAGTGTAAACCTTAAAATACACATTATGCTCCTTTAATTTTATAAGACATTATCCAAGTTTGTGTGGAGAATCCATCCTTTGAGAACCTTGTATATGTAATGAGATTATTCTAGTGACAGTACTTGCCTAGGAAAACTTAAATAGCTGGTATCTGAATTTTCTTTCTAGTTTCTTTTTCTTCCCCATTCTTCTTTCCTTAAACGTACACATAAAGATCATTACTTTGCCAATTATTGAACCCTTATATCCTCTTGGCCTGATAGGTTGTTTGCCATTTTTAATACAAGTAAAGGCAATCCATTTCTCCTTCCGGTACCCCCCGTACCGCCCCCCCCCCCCCCCCCCAAAAAATAAAGAGTACTTATTTTTCCTTAATCTAAGCCTGCAATTTCTTTTCCTTTTCTTCCCGTTTTGGAAACGTTTAACAAATTCCAAAAGTCAATAATCGAACGTTGCACTATCACATTGTCACGTTTGGAACAAAACTAACGCAGGACTTTGAAAATTTGGTCAATATGGCTATTATATTACACAGTAATAATTGACAAGCCGAACTCCAACCCATCCGAATTCACTCCAAGAATCTACGGTAATGGTGATCGAGCTCACGGCCAACTCCAGTGAATCAAATTTAACGCTTAGAGGGGACTGACCGGATTACAAGAAACTTTTGAAATTACACTTTCGAAATTACAACAAACTCCAACCCATCCGAATTCACTCTAACGCCTCCAAGCAGGACTTTTGTTCTCACATCAGCTAAAGGAATTGCATGAATAAATGTGTAAGAATTTTCTCAAATATGTGGTCTTCGATCAATCAAATCATTAGAGGACCTGAAATGGTCCATTTTGACCATTCTGCCTAATAAATGCCTAAGGAATTTTGGAAGGGTTTCTTGGTCGTTTCTTGTGATCACAGGAACACATGGGCCGTATCTTGTGTTACACATGAACAAAGTAGTCATGAGACAAGTAATAATTCGTTACTACCTTAATTCGTGGATTAAAAGAAATAGCCTGTTACTTCAACTGCAGTCTGCGGTCTTTTTCAACTTGACTTTAGCGGCAGTGACCGTTGACTGTCAAAATCTGTGGTTTGTTTGTAATGTAAATGCCTGCTTTTAGCCTTCATTCGATGCTTGAAGTCTGAATTCAATAAACGTGTTTAGAAAAAAGAATTCACTAAGGGAAGGATAAATTGACTGCTTTTGTCTGTATCAAAATTGGCAAACTATCTATCAGGTCAAAAGTATACATTAAGTTTCGATTTGTATGCATATGAAGAAATAAAAAATACAACCTTTGAAGTCTTGTCTATAAAGGGTGGATCCGTCAATGTCTCATTTTGCAGTTCATACAAATAAACAAATTAACCAATAAGGATTTGCTGTAGCAAATTCTTGTTAGGAACTCCTATGTTCATTAGTCTCCATCCTTGTTCTGCTGCCTTAATTAGAGCAAGTTTGACTCCTTCAGCCAGTTGTTGAAGATGATTGTCAACTGCTCTCTCTCTCTCAAAGCCCATGAAAGTTGTATTTGGTTCATTCTTTTTGACAATGGTACGATGTGACAAAACAGAAATTTCTTCGTTACCACCCTATCCTTGTCCGAGGCCCTAATTAGTGGATTAAAAGAAATTGCCTGTTACTTCAACTGCAGTCTGCGGACTTTAGAGGCAGTGACCGTTGACTGTCAAAATCTGTGGTGATTGACTTTGAAAGTCTTCATTCGATGATTGAAGTGTGAATTCATTAAATGTGTTTAGAAAAAAGAATTCACAAAGGGAAGGAGAAATTGACTGCTTTTATCTGTATTAAAATTGGCAAACTATCTTTCAGGTCAAGAGTATACTTTTTTTTTTTAAGTGTAAGTTGGGGATTCGAACCTGAGACCTCTCGCTTACACTCTTTTCCCTCATACCACCCAATCCATCCCTCCCCCAGGTCAAGAGTATACATTAAGTTTTGATTTGTATGCATATAAAAGGGAAAAAAAAGAAAAAAGAGTGGAAAAAAATAAAAAAATAAAAGGGTAAATACATTTACCTCCCTGTGGTATAGAGTGTTTTCTTATATAATTCCTATATGGTTTCAAAAGTTATACAGAACTCCCTCATAGTTTGGCTTAAAATGTCAAAGTGACGGAAATAGTCATTCATAACGGAACTTTTAAAAATACCGAAATTACCTTTATAAATACACGACACACTAATCCCGTATGGTTTTTATGTTTTACCACATAATCCCCTTATAGTTTAATATTTTACCATTTAATCCCCTTATAATTTTCAAAATATATACATAACCCCCTTTGGTAATAATTTTCAACTATACATAAAGATATTTTCGACATTTTAGATGACTCCATTGCGAATGATCATTTCCATCACTTTGACACTTTAATCCAAATCATGAGGGGATTATGTATAGCTTTTGAAATCATAGGGGGTTATGCAAAACAAACTAAATCACAGGGGGTAAAGTGTAATTTGCCCAAAATAAAAAATAAAACCTCTGAAGCCTTGTCTATAAAGGGAGGATCCGTCAATGTCTCATTTTGTAGTTCATACAAGTAAACAAATTAACCAATCTGTCCAGCCTCAGCTGAGCTAGACGAAAAGAAATCATGCTTCCAAATTTCATTACAGAGGTTTTCGTTTTTATGTTTATTTTAGTGCTACATACACTAGCCCCATCATTTCCTCCCAAAGTTTGTGCATCAGCTTTTGCGGAAGAGGCTGCTGCCCTCTTAAAATGGAAAGCCAGTTTTGCCAACCAGAATAGTTCCCTCTTGATTTCATGGAATATTAAGCCTACCAAAGCCAAGAATTCTTCCAGCCCTTGCACTTGGGCTAGTGTTTCATGCAATATTGATGGAAGTGTCAACAGACTGAACCTCACAAATTCCAATGTCAGCACGACACTCTATGACTTCCCATTTTCATCCTTGCCAAACCTTGAATACGTTGATCTTTCCATGAATGAACTTTTTGGCAGCATACCGGCCCAGATTGGTAATCTTTCCAAGCTCATTTATCTCGATTTCTCGATCAATCAGCTGTCACAAGAAATCCCACCTGAAATTGGCTTGTTACAAAATCTTCAAGTCCTCCATCTGAACGAAAATCAATTGTCTGGTCCAATTCCTGAGGAATTGAGCCATTTAGTCTATCTTACTGAGGTTGATTTGAATACCAATCATATCAATGGCACAATTCCATCTTCCTTGGCAAATTTGGTTAACTTGACATACTTGTCTTTGTATGGAAACCTATTATCTGGTTCCATTCCTCCAGAAATAGGAAACTTATCCAATCTTGTCACTGCTTTTTTGAGCTCTAACCTTCTAACAGGTTCAATTCCACCTGATCTAGGTAACCTCAGTAAGTTGGAGACCTTGTTCCTTTTCCAAAACAATCTGTCCGGTTCCATTCCAGTTGAGTTAGGGCAGTTGAAATCACTTCAAAATTTGAGCTTGTTCGGAAATAATCTCATTGGCACAATTCCAACATCACTGGGTAATCTGACGAATTTGACTGTCCTCCATCTCTATGATAACCAACTCTCAGGCTCAATTCCTGAAGAGTTGAGCAACCTAGAGCTACTTACAGATTTGGAACTAGACAGGAATGAACTGAACGGTTCTATTCCTAAATCATTTGGTGATCTGAGCAACCTGGAATTTCTGTTTCTCCGTGAAAACCAGCTTTCTGGTTCCATTCCAGAGGAGCTAGGGAAGTTGGCAAAGTTGGCTGTGATGGAGATGGATACAAATCAATTCTCTGGTCATCTGCCGGAACATCTTTGCCAAAATGGAACACTTCAGAACTTCACGGTAAGCAACAACAAGCTGATAGGCCCAATCCCTATAAGCTTGAAAAATTGCTCAAGTTTATTTAGAGCTCGATTTCAGGGAAACCGGCTGACTGGGAATCTGTCAGAGATGTTTGGTATCTACCCGAACTTGAATTTCATGGATCTTAGCAACAATGAATTCTATGGCGGACTTTCTGGCAACTGGGGTAGATGCCCAAACTTGGCAGCTCTTTTGCTTGCCGACAATCACATCACAGGTCAGATCCCTTCAGAGCTGGGAAATGCATCTCAACTTCATGTACTTGATTTGTCTTCCAATGACTTTACTGGGGAAATTCCAAAGCAAGTTATGATGCTGGCTTCTATGCTCAATCTGTATCTACAAAATAACCAACTTTTTGGCAATATACCTGAAGAAGTAGGTCAGCTAAAAAATCTGCTTTATCTTGACCTGTCAGCAAATTTCTTGCGTGGATCTATCCCAGAAAATTTTGGAGGTTTCCAGCAATTATTTTACCTGAATTTGAGCAACAACAACTTGAGTCAACAGATTCCACCTCAGATGGGTGAGTTAACTCGACTTTCTATCTTGGATCTGAGTCATAATTACATCACAGGAGAAATACCATCTGAATTCAGAAGTTTACAGAGTCTAGAGATATTGAATCTTTCCCATAATTACCTCTCTGGTTTCCTTCCAAAGGCTTTGGCAGAGCTGCCTGGTTCTTTGCATATTAACATATCTTTCAATAACTTTGAGGGTCCAATTCCTTACGGCAAAGCCTTTAAAAATATTACCATAGAAGAACTGAGGGGAAACAAAGGTTTGTGTGGCAATATTACTGGTTTACAAGTATGTGAAAGTCCTCAATTGAGTAGAAAGCATGTAAACGGTAAGGGGTTCAATCTTGTTCTTGTAATTGTGCTCCCTCTTCTAGGATCACTCTTACTTCTCTGTGCATTCTTTGGAGCTCTTAAAGTTTGTCGACAAAGAAAAAGAAAGACCACGGAGAATGTCGAGGATGCTGATTTGTTTTCCATAACCACCTATGATGGCAGAGCAATGTACCGAGAAATTATAAAAGCAACAGAAGAGTTTAGCGAAATATTCTGCATAGGGGAGGGAGGTTTTGGAAGTGTGTACAAAACAATTCTTCCACCTTCTAACTTAGTAGCTGTAAAGAGACTTCATCTGTTGCCCGAGAAGGTGTACTTCAACACTTTCTTGAACGAGATAAGAGCATTGACAAACATCAAGCATAGAAACATTGTGAAACTCTATGGTTTCTGCTCAAATTCCAAACACTCCTTTTTGGTCTATGAGTACCTTGAGCGAGGTAGCTTGGCCAAAATTTTTAGCGTGGATGAAGAAGCCAAGGAACTAGACTGGGAAAAGAGGGTGAACATCATCAAAGGCGTGGCTCATGCCCTATCTTACATGCATCATGATTGCACGCCTTCAATAGTTCATCGAGACATATCAAGTAACAATGTTTTGCTTGATTCAGAATATGAGGCTTGTCTTTCAGACTTCGGCACTGCTAAATTTCTCAGGAAGGACTCATCCAATTGGACTACTCTTGCTGGCACGCTTGGATATGTTGCACCAGGTAATTCGCAGTGTTATAATTTCTCTCTGTTTTCAGGTATTTAAGTGTAGATGTTTCTCTGATGACATGATTTTCCTTGCAGAGCTTGCCTATACAATGAGAGTCACTGAAAAATGTGATGTCTATAGCTTTGGAATCTTGACATTGGAAACAATCAAAGGGACGCACCCTGGTGACATAGTTGCCAATCTAATGTCTTCAACACCTGGAAACATAGAACTCAAGGACTTGTTGGATCAGAGACTTCCGCATCCCACGGAAGAAACTGAAAAGATTCTGATATCCACCATCAAACTAGCAAAGGCGTGTTTACATGTGAATCCAGAATCTAGGCCTACCATGCATATGATTTCTAGTTTGTTATCTGTTGGTGCACCATGTCGCCAACAAGTAGGTAAGTACTAGGAGGATAACACCGCACGATGTGCGGTGTGATTTTCAATATAGCCCATAAATGCCCAATTATTCGGTGTGATTTTCAATATTGCCCATAAATGCCTAATTATTCAAATTTAGATATTAAATATGAAAAGTTACATAAAAGTGCATCAATATCTTTGTAGTTATGTTTTTGTAGTTTTATTAAATAGTAAAAATAAGCTACAGTTTTAGCTTTTTGTAGTTTTGGAATTTTTTTTTTTTGTGCATAAAAGGAACTTTAAAATAATATACAATCACATCGAGATACAAAATGAGAATAAAATCCCCAAACAGTCATCTTGTAGCTACAAGATGGTGGGCCATAACATCATAATAAAAGATATCCTGTTGTTAGCATCCTATACATTAGCTAAACAATCTACCATCCGATTTGCTTCACTGCTTACATGCTTTGATCAAGACTTGCTGCCAAAATACGATAAGATACCTACAATCAGATATAACCATAGCACATTGTAAATAGCAGTATCATATTGGTTTAAAAGATTAAAAATATTAATAGCATCAACTTCCAATTCCGGTTTGTAGCAATAATGATCTATAGTTATCCTTAGTCCTCCTCTCAATCCCAAAAGTTCAGCTAGAAGATTGGAAGCTATTCCTAATCTTTTACTGATCTGATGGTCCAAAATCCATATCAATCCCTTACAACTCCAGCAACTCCAAGATTGCCTTTTGAAACCCATCCAGTGATAAGTTTTCAAAAGCCAACCTTAGGACGAGTCTCTATACAATCATAATCTCATATTTTTCCCTAGTTATGGTCTGCTTTGGTTCTGAAAAGGAGTAATTAGATGTATTCAAAAGAGTAGAGGATTGAGGTTTGCCAACATAAAAAGATTAGATTTGTTTTGATAATTCAATAAGGACCAGCTAGTGAAAGAAATCACAATGCCCCAAAGAACTTGAAAAATGGTGAAGGGTTTTCTGCTAGGTATGCTTTTTTTCATTCATTCCTCACAGCTTAAATGATGATCAATACCAATCTCCCAAGACAAGCGTCCATGTAATAAAATCAGTAAACATAATAACTTTTCAATTTAACTTGAGAGAAGAAAATGTACAACCGAAGCAGATCTCATGAGGAATAGAAAAAACCACCATTTGGATCTATAACTGAAGCTCATTTCTCAGCACATCTTTATCAATAATGCAATCAAGATATAGTAAATTACGTGAGCGAAACTATTTATAGAAAATGACAATATGGTTTATAGTATAAATAGTAGAACACAAATAAATATTACCAGCTTTAACTACTAGTTAGAGATGTCAACTTTAAGTCTTCATATTCCTTCCTGTAACAACAATCAATAATATACTTAAAAACCTAACACCAAAAGAACAAAAAAAGGAAAAAAAAATTGAATGCGTCAAAGCAATGACTGTATTGTCAAACTCTAGGAAGAAGTATGTGTCATTTATCTCAAAGTAGAGGCATTCTCCTCATATTGGAACATCTGGATGTGTCATATTTACTACAGATTATCCATCCTGTTAAAACAAATTAGTGAGTTTTACCAAATGCTCTTCAAAAGTGTTATGCCCTTTCTTTAAGTTCTTTCATGTATACAAATTTCAAGACAAATTGAAGGTCTGCAGCACATTCACCTCTTTGAACCTATCAATTGGAATACCATCTTCATGTTTTTTGCAAATTTCATGTGTAAGCTTACTTCAATTAAGTTCAATTTTACAAAGTAAAATAAATTTGTTGTAAGGTTCAGTTTTCCAGACTTAATCTTACTGAGATGTTACAAATCTAAGAGAACATCATGTTTTGTAAATACAGATTTAAATCAACTAAAACTGAATTTTCTAGTAAGAATTTCTAATCTACTAAACATCATAGTCTATGATTAAAGAGGCAAAACTATAGTTATGCAGCAAGTTAATTCTTTTTTCGGTGAATGAATAGAACATTTAAGGTGTTTAATTAAAACAATAACTTACTCACTATTTCAAGCAGGTGCTTAGAATCTAATATTTGAGAATCCTTGTCTTGGGCAAAACTTTAACCACCTACAAACAGGAAAACCATTTATAAGATCGAGTGAATCGGAAACAATTAATCAAAAAAAGATTGCTGAAAATACTTGGTTTAATATCCACTTAAGGTTCATAGAACAAATATTCAAAAGGTTCGAACAAGAGACAATTTTCTGTCCTAAAAGACAAAAAATTGAACACAAAGCATTCAAAAGAGTAGCATCCCAAGATCTTTTGTAATTCAAAATTTTGGCCAATGACCAACTTGGCAGAGAAGTTCCTGATTCCTAGAGAAGAAATTCATTAGTTCTTTAAGTGTTGGAAACCCAATGAAGGAAAAAGAAACAGAAGAACCGAAGCAAAAGGAAATACATTTTGAAGATGAAGAAATATATTTTAAACAAGTGTATCTTTTTAGTTACCATAGGGATTGCTTTTTTGAGCAGATCAACAAAATAACTGTGTGAAAGACGCCAAAAAATGATTAAAAAGAAAATTTGAATGAGTTTGAAAAGAGCAAAGGCCATTGAAAATAACCAAAGAGAAAAGCATACTAGGTCTGAAGAGAGCAATTTAAAGGAAAAAATTAAATCAGAATGATATAACAAAACTTACGTTTTCCCTCACCAGTTGTTCTTCACAGGTGGCCATTTTTGCTTCCAGCTCCAGAAGAAATCCAAGAAAGGCAAAAGCTTAGGTTGAGCTAAATAAACAAAAGGACATTTTCTTTAGCAAATTATAGGCACATAAGTAGGTGAGATAATTTAAGAGAGCACTCAAGTTTTGAGACTTCAATCTTACCAGTCTCAAATGCAGGTAAGAATAACACAAAGCATCTACAACCAGACAACACCATGGAAAAGAAAATTTCCTAAACAATCCAACTTGTAAAATTACTTAAGAGGTAATCTATAAGCTTAAGCAGCAGTCCATCGGAGGGGAAGAGCTTATATTGTCCTCTAGGCAATGCAATAAATGAAGGAAAATACAGGCTGCAAAACCATGTAAAACCCATGGCTGGCAAGGGTAGCCTCAGCACAAGCTAGGACACTACTGAGTCATGAGAAATTTTGTGATTACATCTTTAACAGACATTATTCATGAAGCAACAATATACATTGGCAAGTAGAACACAAAAATGGAAATCCTATCCCTTACAATGCTTGGTAATGAACAAAACGGAAAGATGATTACCAAACATCACTAAGAAGCTCTATTTTGTTTGGCTATGAGCTCAAAACTATCACTGAAAGATGATCGTTAAGCACCTGATGATCCAAATGTCCAAATAGTGGAAAATACACAGGAATACAAGATTTATTATTCAATCCTTTATCAGCTATGTAATAGTTGTACCCAGAGCTGATTCACCTATATAATGGAATAGAGAATCATAGAGGTTAAGCCAATACCTTAAAATTCAATCACCACAAAAAATTGCACAAGAAAGTAACACCTTAAGGACCACTACGAGCTAAAAGATTGCAACGACTATGGCAGCTTTTTTCCTTCATGATTAGTATATCAATCTAATAAAATTCCCCACAAATTAGAGACCAAAACAAAGTAAACATTGAATTTGCTAGATCCATAAACCTAATTACCACTTCCATACACA
This sequence comes from Coffea eugenioides, assembly GCF_003713205.1. Taxonomy (NCBI): domain Eukaryota; kingdom Viridiplantae; phylum Streptophyta; class Magnoliopsida; order Gentianales; family Rubiaceae; genus Coffea; species Coffea eugenioides. The sequence goes on from NC_040037.1 coordinate 10,640,994, forward strand.
ATATAGCAAGGTCAATGAAAATAACACCATTCAAACAAACAAAAATTTGCACTAAAATTAACTATCCAAAATATCAACATTTCAATTTCTACCTAATGAAAACAACCTCTGATGAGATGTTTCTGCACATGTGAGAAGTGCCATTTTGTTAACATAGTTCCGTAAAATGTGTATACTGCCATTCCCAACCAAAAAATGCCCACTTACATTTGACCTAATGTGACCAAATATCATAAATAGCAGCCAAATTTTAACAAAGACAGATATGGCAACTCACAATCAAATCTTAAAGACAAATTTAGTACCTCTATCTTAACATTTTCCAGGCCGTTGTCAGATTTTATAAGGCTGACAGCCATGAGAAATAAAAACCCCTAAAAAGAGACTAAATAAGGAAAAGTTTTGCAAATTCACCAAATTTCACATACAATACATAATTAAAGCTTTCTAAATCTGCAATTGAGTTTCTTAATCTGAGAAGTCACCATGAAAGAAAAGAAAAGCTTGAGTTTAGTCATATTTACCAGTCCAATATCATCATTCCGGATAATGATATACGTCATTGTGCGCTTGCGGATATCAAAACAGTCATAGCAGAATGGAATAGAGTAGCTCACATAAAGACCAATCGAGACTTATGTACTGCACTTGGAATTGATTTTTCTATCTTCCAACAAAATAGTGTTTGCTTATTAGTGTATTTCAGGTAATATCTTGATGTATTGTTGTGGGTATTCCCTTTGATGCTGATCAATCGAAAGAAAGCTCATTAGAAAAAAGGGATAATAAGTATAGATATGTATATGACCCTGTGAGGTGAATCGTACACCACTCCAAAAAAAACAAAAAAAAAAAAGGATAAAAACCATCCCTTGATTGTATATCTCAATTCCTCATCTTGTAACCAGGAAAAATGGATATGTAGAAACCAAAAAAAAAAGGGTTCCGAAGAAGAAAAAAATACAATACTATATACAGTTTATAGACAGCACCAAACCAGTAACTTTGAGTGAAGAATTTCTAGGAGATCACGAGAGAGTGAAGCAGAAAAATATAAAGAGAAAGTGGAGTTATACAGTACCCATACCACATGGCCAAATCCAGTTAATATTTTCTTTTCTTGACTGCAGCAAACTGAGAAAAATTCTTAAGGGAAAAAATTTTCAGAACATAACGTGAACTTTATAAATACCAGATCTCTGAGGAACAAAACAACAGACCTGGAAAAGTAAAAATCATGCTGAAGGATAAAATTGACTCCAAAATTCCGACTGCTATCAGCCAAGAATCGAAAAAATAATTAGCCAGTACTTCCAAAAAATAATTATTGGCTGATTATAATTAGCCAAGAAAAAACCACCAAAAAAAGGCCAAAATCCTAAATTTCCAGTTAGCAAGCACCGATTGTTTATGCTTGATCCCCCCCCCCCCAAAAAAAACAAAAAAAAATAGAGACAAGCTAATGCATTTCAAACATTAGCAGTCATGCATTAGAAAAGCAATAAGTTAACCACGGTATGTGACATTAAATGTTGGCAAATTCACCTGCTAAACACATTCTCTCACATCATCCTAAAATTTCTAATTCCCATCCTGCTTAGTAAAATAGAACACTACAATAAAACATCACCAGAATGAGAAAATCATCAATTGTGTGACTGCAAAACTATGTGCAAGTAGATGGAAAGTAATAAAAACTTTAAGAATTGTGTACTACCATCCATAAACCATTCACAATTTGAAGAAATGTAAGCTCATTTAAGTATCTTGTTCAAATCCACAAGAAATTTTTAGCACCATCAACCCGCAAATTACATACAAACAAGCTCAAATTTGGATGGAATCAACCATAATTAATGCAAACTAAGTACTACATTTCATCATGAACCAAATTTAACAAAAAAATAATTACTACTATCAACCTTTTTGGATGAAAACATTATGCATTATTATCATTTTCATATCCAAATAACTACCTTTACCAAGCATCCACCTCAGTGTAATATAACTCCTTTCTCCTTTACCTAATCCCTATAGCATTATGTAACTGACTTTTTACATTATCATCAAGTAAATAAAAACAGGTCATTAATTGAAGCCGTCCCACTCAAGGAATAAACACTTGCATTACAGTTCCCTACCCATCTTAAACTTGGCATCAGACCACATCAATTTGCATAAATGATTATTCTAAGCAATTATTTCATGTGAATAGATACAGGCCATGAATGTACACACATAACAAAACAAAAATCGCATTTTCCATGTAAAAATGTGAATATGGCATTTTTCCCAAGGACTAAATTTTTTCATACTCAACCTTACCACAACTTAATAGAAAACTCATTATTCTTGCCTAAAATCTAATAAAAAAACCTTTGGCAGGTAGTGTAGGTAGATTATCTAGTGTATTGCTGGCATAATAAAGCTCTAATAACTTAACAAAATTGTAAACCCACTAATAAGTATTCATTAGCTAAAATGAGTCTCATTTTGAAAATACTCCAGAATATTCATGTTTTTGCATGAATGTACCTTGCCTCTGCATTTTCCAGTAATTATTGCAATAGCAAAATGATAAGAAATGTCTTGCAAAGATCCTCTCATCTGATTTAAATAAAAAAAGGCAATCTGTTCCAATACAAATCTAGATTTGGTCACAATGAACGAGAACCAATTTAACCAATTTATCATGCCATCGACATAAAACATATACGATCCAAAATATTTAGTTCAAGAGAATTAACCAATAATTAAAACATTGCCTGCAATTCATCAATTTGTTATAATAAAAATAAAAAATTCACCATAATTGCATTCACAAAATAGTCACACCAAGGACAACCTCAAGAAAATATGTGATACCCTATATTAAAGAACAACTTATGGTAGAATTTGTTGATTCACATACCAATTCAAGTTCAATGGTAAATTAGAACAGCCAAAATTGTTCAAAATACAAAGAAAATAACAACTTGGGATCCATTTATCTCTAATGGCAGCTTGCTCAACAAAATCTGCTAGCAAGGAGGCAACGACCTTTTCCTTCAATGATATTGCAATGACAAATGCAAGAAAATTCAAAATGCTTTAGTAATTTATTCAAGACGGACACAAAAATGGAAAAACAAGACCCATAACTCAGTATCATAGAGTGCCAACAACCAACTACAAAATTCTTAAATCGGCATATACTCGTATCTAGAACCATAGGTACAAGAAAATTTAAATGCAAAATCAGATCCTAACATGAATATGAATATTAACATGACAATGAAAACAACAACCACATCATAGTAGCTCTATTAGTTTTTTTTTTTTAAAGAAGGTAATAATATGATCATTCCTTTCTTAAAACTTCAAATCCATTACCTTAATGAATCCAATCTCCTTAGCATTGCTGCGGAAGCATTGTCTGCAGCACATCAGGTCATACTTTCTGATAATACCATGGGAGTTTCCACACACACGGCTGTCAAAACAAACCAACGTAAAACCATAATCAACAAGTCAAATTATCAAATAGTTCAATTAGGTATTTAAAAAAGAAAAAGCACCAAACCACCAGGAGGAGAAAATATCCATGTGGTCAGGTACAATTCTTAAAATGCCATAGCGAATAATACCGTTATCACTACAAAATACTACTTACAATAGCTCACTAAACTCCCAAAATTCAGTCGAGCCATCAATGACACAAGACTTTTTTAGCATGAAAATCACATTGACCCGTCATTAGGACCAATTTAACTTGAAAACAAGATTATATACCATATGATCTAGTATACAAGGCAGCACACCATAAACCTACAATTTCTTGAAATCCAATCAAGGACTCCAGCATCACTGATACAAACAGCAGATTATACTGGTAGACAAAATCACAATAAATGGGACTAAGAACGACAAAATAAAAAAGATTCAAGAACCCCACATAATAAACATTCAGACAGAATTAGACAACTGGAAAAGGATGAAGAGCAAGTACTTTATTTCAGGAACATTGATCTGTTTTTTCTATTTTCTTCCTTAAACTGAGAGGGTTTGAGAGGCATGGGAAACAATGTTAAAGAATACACTTTTTTGAGAAAATAACCTTATGAATCTACCTTCAAAAGGGAAAAACAAAACTTACAAAACCGCGTGAAGATGGTGGAGGAAATTTCCAGATTATGTACCTGCAACATGACAACATCATAAAAGGGAAAAAAATTAGACAACTAATCTGGTAAATAATAGGAGACAAAAAATACCAAAAGGCCAAATATCTGAGGAAAGGACACGAGGTGTCAGAAAAGACAGCAATCATGATACTTATGCAATAGCAATGAAATGGAGGCTACATTTCCAAAAAAGGGCAGTAAATGCAACAGCACAAGTATGATCAGTCTGGAACAAAATTTTCATTATATGCTAATTCAGAGCCAACTACAATGTCACAGAGTAATAGGCAATAGACATGAAACTTCCAATACAAGCCCTTACACATAAACTCCCAATTACAAGGCTAATTTGTAAGAAATTCCTGGGGAAGTGTCACCATAGCAAAAAGAAAAGAAAGTTAACTGATTTAATCCAGTTCTTTGGATTATAGGGATAACAGCACATTTTCTGTGTCCTAATGTGTCCAAACAGAGAAAAAAGAAATCTGGCAAAATTAAAACAGAGAGGACGAAGCTACAATCTTTGCAATTTCAAGACCTATACATTTAAAATAGCGTTAACGACTACCGATGATTGTTGTGTGTTTTCTTATGGTTGTTACCTTACATCCGGGTGTGTGTGTGTTTTCTTATGGTTGTTGAAGACTACCGATGATGGTCTTCTTTCATTTAAATAGGTTTTGGGAAGATTTTCCGTTAAAAGATGTCTGAAATTTTCTATATTTCTGTCTAATTTCTTTCCATAACTTTCCACAGAAAAAAAGTGCATATAATAAGTAGAAAACACAAAAAACATTTCACCAAAAAAGAGAAATGCATTCTTATAGAATCCCATCAATAATACAAAGCATCCTATCAATAATTTCAATTTCATAACTCTCATTAAAATGAAACAAACAAAATTCGAATCAGTGATCAAAACTTGAACTTCATAAACGTCCATGCACTAGTCTAACGTTGGCGAATTCTGGGACTTGCGCATAATATTTACTATAGTTTCTTGACCTAATATAAGTTTGCCAGTGTCAAGTGAAAAAGGCAAATAATCTGCAACTCTAACCATCAAATGCTACCACCACGAGATGGGCTAAAAATTCTTCCGAGTGCAGTTCAAGAACTCAGTAGAAACTGCTGAATCGAGTTACATTGCTCGGAAATTTACAAAGAACCAAAAATAGAGAAGCAAAAAACGAACTGCTTAGAATCAGAGGGAGAAGAAGGACTTACGAGGACAGCACTAATCGGCGGGGACAACACCGGCAAGTGGCACGAGGTGTCAGAAATAATAGGAGAAAAAGAACTAAAAGACTAATAAACATAGTTTGGAAAAAATGAAGCAATAAGAGAATTTGAAGCAAAAAAAGTTCCAGCCAACTTTTCGATTTTCTTGTCGTCTATCAGAAAGAAATTGAAGAGAGAAAAGTGCAGTTTTCTTCGTGATGATGAGGATGAGGAAGAAGACGAGAAGAAAGAGACCGGAAACCTTTATGGCAGGAAGCCTTTGACCATTTCTACCGTAGGCAGCCCCTCAGAGCATGACACATGTATTTGTAAAATGAAGAGCTCACGGATCGTTATGTTGCAGTGGTAACATCCATGGAGATAAACCAAACAAGACATATACGGATGCAGCCTTTTTTTCCCTCCAATTCCTCCGTTCACTGTGCATTGTTTCTCCACTGCTTTATTACATTTAAAAAATTGTGAAACTATAATTTTCTAATAAAATTAATAATAACATACCAACAATATATACCCATGACATAAATATACTAAGCAATTATAAAAATATTTTGGATTATATAGTTACTTTAGAAGTTGCTCCCAAACACCGTGCAACTAAATTTTTCATTCAAACTAACGATAGTACGAAAAAAAAGACTAATTAACGAAAATACGATCTCGAAAAATTTTTAATTCACAGTCACAATATGTGAATTCGTGATAAATACAAAAAAGTATGGTACTTTGATCATATAATGAAGGAAAGCCATAAAGAGTAGGCCATTTAAGGGAAAAGTTTTCATTAATAAAAATACCAGCTCTTCACGGCTTTCTTATCAGTCCTCCAGCGTATAAGCAAAGTGCCAATAATTAAATTAGTAATTTTTTCAATTTATACATAATTAAAATTTTTTTTTTTGCATTTTCACAAAAAACAAATGAAAATTTTTTATCAGAAAGCACAAAAGTCAAATTGATTTGTCTAAAAGGGAAAGGAATAGCAGATATGTACAGTACTTGTATTTCACGTTCGAAATGCTACAGTGTTGTTTTTGAAAAACATCCCAAAAAACATCTAATTCAAACAGAACCAATTTTCATTATTTAAAATACCAAATTTGTGAATGTGTTTTAACTATTATCCATTGATATCCTAAAGTATCATTTTCCCATCAAATATCAGCTCTTTAACACCCATTTTTCTATAAACAAATTTATTTATCGGATAAAATAAAAATATATCCGTTTTACAATAAATAGCTATTTCCAAGAAATAACTGGTGTTTTATTGAAAAACAGGTTTATTTTTATTTTATCCGATAAATAAATTTATTTATAGAAAAATGGATACTCTGTTCTTATAATAGAGGAAAGCCATAAAGAGCTGGTGTTTTATGGAAAAATGGGTACTCTGTTCTTATAATAGAGGAAAGCCATAAAGAACTAGTTTTTTATTGAAAAACAAGTATATTTTTATTTTATCCGATAAATAAATTTGTTTATGGAAAAATGGGTGTTAAAGCGCTGGTATTTGATGAAAAAAGATACTTTAGGATACCAATAGATAATAGTTAAAACACATTCACAGATTTGGTATTTTAAAAAAATTTGTTTTTCAATAAAATACCAGCTATTTATTAGAAAATGGGTATATTTTTGTTTTATCCGATAAATAAATTTATTTATGAAAAATGGGTGTTAAAGAGTTGGTATTTGATGGAAAAATGATACTTTAGAATATCAATGGATAACAGTTAAAACGCATTCACAGATTTGGTATTTTAAATAAGGGAAAGTCATTAAAAATGTCCCTCACATTTTACAAAATAACTTTTTTCGTCCCTCGATTTTAAAAATATAATTTTACGTTCCTTACAAATTTACATTGGTCAAATTTGGTTCCTACTGAGGTTTCCGACTAGTTTTTTATCGGAATTCACCACGTGCCTTGCACATGATCATATTTTAAGGGGAAATTTATCAAATCAAATTTTATATAATTCGATTAATAATCCCTCACATTTCATAAAATAAATTTTTTCGTCCTTCATATTTTTCAAAATGAATTTTTTCATCTTTTATTGATCATGTATGTGAATAATTTTTTTTAAATCCATGTATATATTTACTTGATTTCACCTGAACAGTATGAATAGCATGTGAAATCAAATAGAAATATATTACACACTATTCGTATTGCTCAAGTGAAATTAAATAGATATATACATGAGTTTAAAAAATTTATTAGTTTTTCATTTATATTCATTTTCTTTTACTCAAAATTTGAAAATAAAGAAGACATTTAATCCTAAATATTATCGAATGTTTATATCGAATTAAATTTGGATAGAAAAGTAAATAAAAGAAATGTATGACAAAAAAAATAAGTGATTTGCACTTTCAAATTTTAACACAATCACAATGCAAGTAATTCAACTGTTGGTCTTAAAAGTGTCGAGTAGAAATTTCAAATTTAAACTGAAATTTGTTAACACAATTATAGAATTCGAGTTAGCACCCATTAATTAGATGACCTTATTATACAACTCAATAAATAAATTATTACCAAAAGAGAAATGTCACAAATATTGAATAGGTTCAAATGGTGAAATCATATAAATATATACATGGGTTTCAAACAAAATTATTAGTTTAAAACCCTATATATATCTATTGAATAGTATGTGTATAACTACGATTAGCATGTTTAGATGAAATCCAATAGAGATAAATTACATGTTCTTCATACTGTTCAGGTAAAATCAAATAGACATATACGTGGGTTTATAGAAAAAAAGTTATTCGTATACATGATCAATGAGGGATGGAAAAATTTATTTTAAAAATTTATGAGGGATGAAAAATTTCATTTTTTAAATGTGAGGAACGAAGCAACTTATTTTGTAAAATGTTAGGGATGAAAAAATTCATTTTGTGAAATATGAAGGACTATGAATCAGATTATGTAAAAATTTGATTTGATAATTTTACCCTTAAAAAATGATCACATGCAAGTCACGTGGTGGATTCCGGCAAAAACTAGTCGGAAACCTAGGTAGGGATCAAATTTGGTCAATGTGAATTTGTAAAGGACGTAAAATTACACTTTTAAATGTGAGGTACAAAAAAAGTCATCTTGTAAAATGTGATGGACGTATTGAATTTTTCCTTTAAATGATGAAGATTGGTTCCGTTTGAATTAGATACTTTTGAGGGTGTTTTTCAAAAACAGCACTGTAGCATTTGAACGTGAAATACAAGTACTGTACATATCTGCTATTCCTTTTCGTTTTAGACCAATCATTTTGACTTTTGTGCTTTTTGATAAAAAATTTCATTTGTTTTTTGTGGAAATGCAAAAAAAAAAATTATGTATAAATAATTTAAATTATTGGCACTTTGCTCATACGTTGGAGGACTGATAAGAAAGCCGTGAAGAGTTGGTATTTTTATTAATGAAAACTTTTCTCGTAAATGGCCTGCTCTTTATGGCTTTCCTTCATTATATGATCAAAGTACCATACTATTTTGTATTTATCACGAATTAACATATTGTGACTGTGAATTAAAAATTTTTCGAGATCGTGTTTTCATTAATTAGTCTTTTTTTCGTACTATCGTTAGTTTGAATAAAAAATTTAGTTGCACGGTGTTTGGGAGCAACTTCTAAAGTAACTATATAATCCTAATAATTTTTATAATTGCTTAGTATATTTACCCATGGGTATATATTGTTGGTATGTTGTTATTAATTTTATTAAATTGTTTGGTATATTAGGTGTAGAAAATTATAGTTTCATAATTTTTTAAATGTAATAAAGCAGTGGGGAAACAATGCATAGTGAACGGAGGAATTGGAAGGGAAAAAAGGTTGCATCCGGACATGTCTTGTTTGATTTGTCTCCATGTGCGTTACCACTGCAATATAACGGTCCGTGAGCTCCTATTTTACAAATATACGTGTCATGTTCTGAGGAGCTACCTATGGTAGAAAGGTTCTTACCATAAAGGTATCCGAAAGAGACCACGGGTTAGAGAGAGGGAGTCGGATGGGTAATGAAAGGAGTGGAGAAAAGGTAACCCACTATTATCACTGAAAAGTTGGGAGCAGGCAACCTTCTCCCATCAATCACCTCTGCATTTAAAAAAAAACACACACACACACACACATGGACGAACATACTCCAGCCAATAACGATTGGCCACATCAGCAAAACAACCATTCCTTTTAGCCATGGCATTCCCTCTTTTATATAGATGTTAATAATTAGGTAACAAATAGCCCTAGTAAGGATTTTTTTTTTTTTTTGGTAACAAATAAATTAAGGTGTAATTTCATTTTGCCTTAATTCTTGCCTCGTTTTCACTCAATATCTCATGTTTATTACTTTGGCAGTGATGGGACGGTGAGCAAAGCTGATGAACACTTTAATTGCTAGCCCAGTAGACTCTTGTACATTTTTGGGTGCTATTCAAGTATTTTCCTAATCATTCTAGCAGTATAAAACATCACGTTTACCATTGAAAAATCATGTCTCTATAATATACGTTTTACATAAGCACTTTTTTCCCTAATCACTTCAATTCATCACATGAATAGCCAAACATAAAAGATATTCAACATCATGTTTACCTTTCTAAAATCAAATCTCTACAATATAACGTTTTATATCTGAGGGCCAAATTGTGCCCAACTAAAAATTACCTAAGCCAAGATTCAAAACATGTTATTGCAACATTATTCTAGTCAAACAATTATTCTTTGTCTATTACTCTTGTTCTTTTTGTAATTTTATCCAAGATACTATTCTTTTTGTAATTACCATTGTTAATTAACAATAAAACAAATCGTCCCAGTGAGTTAAACTAAGTCATGATCAACCCGGTATCAGTGGTTCATAGAGTTATCCCAAATAGACTCGGCAATCAGCACAGAAAAGCCCAAATTCTAACATCATTGTATCAGTCGTCTTTAGATTTAGACCAAATAGATTTAGACCCAAACAAGTATAGATGAACCCAAAAAAATTCGGACCACTTCTCAATTTGTGCGTGTGATCCTTGCACAAGGGCCATGCTAAGCATCTTTGAATGGTTCCAATTAGGGGTGCAAACGAATTGAGCCAATCGCGAGCGGGTTTCGATTCAAGCTCGCCTCGAGCTCGAACTGATCGAGTCAAAGTCAAACTCGAATTCGAGATCAAAATATTAAACTCATTAGCTCGCGAGCCGGGAGCTTGAGTATATATATATATATTTTTTATTTTAATAGTAAAATTACATAAATATTCTTAATATTTTATTATTTATTAAGAAAAAATATTATTTTATTTATTTTTTAAAAAATAAAATAATTATTTTTATTTTTCAAGCTCAAGCTTCAAAATTGTCAGCTCGTCGAGCTCGAGTTCGAATTCGAATTCGATAAAATTAAATCAAAACTCGACTCGATTAGGCCAAAGGTTGACTCGACTCGGCTCGTTTACAATCCTAATTCCAGTTTTAGCAAATATCCTAGTTCCAATTGGGCTTTTTAAGTTGAGTTTTAGCAATTTCAAACTCAATTCACAAATTATACGGATTTTTGGGTTTTGGATTCATATTAAAATGTTCAAACTTAATTCACACTATTATATGAGTTTCGGGGCCAAATTTTGATAGCCCAAACTCATAATTAAATACCTAATTTATAATATATTTTATAATTATGAATTAATATAAATTTATATATAAATGATCAACATTTTATATCTTAATGTGTATAATTATAAATTATAGATATTATTATATATTTTTATATATATATAATTATAGTCATATATGGGTAGGGTTTTAATCAAGTTTGAGCCTTGTATATTCTAAACTCAGATCACATTTAGTTTAGATCTAATATTTAAATTCAAGTTTTGTCTGACCCAATTAAAGTTTAGGTTCAATGAGTTTTTTTTGAGCCGAACAGGTCAAACTCGGGTTGACTCGATCCCATTGACATTCCTACTAAAGGGACGCTTAAGACTGTAGGAGAGGCAAATATAATTTCATGTGCACGACCAATGAGGCAAACAACATTGAACTATTGAATACATATGCATTTTGCCTAATTTTTCATCCGCAAAAGGAGAACACAACTTCACTTGAATCATTCTAATTTCTCTTACCCTCTCCTCATTTCTTAAATTTCACCTTTTCCTTACTAGAAAAAAAATTAAAAAAAAAAAGAACAAAGTTCATTTGAATGTGTTAGGAAGAAACACCTCGAGAGATCCCATCAACGAACCCAATATGTAAGTTAGAAATCCAACTCTATTCCAAAAGTTTAAGTTATTAGGTTTTGGACCCTTATTTATATATTAACCGCTCTTTTTTCATCTCTCGAATCAATGTGGAACATAACTCTTTACTCATGAGTCTAACAAATCTCTCCCTTTATGAATAACTCCTTACATTAAACCCAAGTTTATAAGTTTTTTTTTCGAATCCACTTTAATATTCAACACAATCCCATCTTACCACCAAGAACACCTTTCCTTTCAATCATGGACTCATTTTCTTCAACATCCAAACCGAATTCTAAACGCTCGCGAGCCCTTGGCTCCTTGGTCTAATACCAACCGGACCCTCTGCCAAACCCATGGCATATCTAATCCAACATCAGTCAAAACTCCTTGATAATTCGATCCACTACCAACATTTGAATTTACCTTTATTATTTTGATTTATGTGGGTTTGTTTTAATTATTTTATATTTTCTGTTCAGTTGCGAATGATCTTATAAATATTACTATCAATATCAATAATATTCCTATGTTAAATGGCACAAATTTCAAGTTTTGAAAAGAAAATCTCTTGATAGTTCTTGGAGTAATGGATTTTGACCTTGCGTTAAGGATTGATTTTTATCCACCTCTTACAGATCAGAGTACTTTTGATAAAAAAAAAGAGATAAGAAAAGATGGGAGAGATCGACTCGCTTGTGTTTGATAATCATTAAAAAGACCGTTCCAGAAATATTTAGAGAAACAATGTCAGAAATGACTTGAGGACATTGAAAAAAAGTTTGTCAAGAATAAAAAAGCTGAAATAAGTACACTCTTGACATGCCTAGTTTCAACAAATATAGTTATAAAAGTAATAGCAGATAGTACATCATGGAAATGTTTCACCTTGTTTATAAATTAAATACATTTAAGTTAGTACTATCTGAAGAGTTACTAGTACATTTGATTTTGATGTCTCTTCCTACACAATTTAGCTAATTTAAATGAGTTACAACTATCAAAAGGAGATCTAGCCTCTAAATGAACTCATCTCACACTGTGTAGATGAAGAAAAAAGATTGAAACAAAATCAGACAGAGAGTGCTCATTTGATTTTAACTACTAATAATAAAAGTAAGGGATATAAAGAAAAAAAAAAGATAAAGAAACTATAGGTACGACACTTCAAAAGAAACAACAAAAAAATTAGTTGATTTGGAAAAAAAACGGTTGTTTCTTCTGTGGACCTGAAGGGCATAAAAAGAAGTATTATACCAACTATCATACTTGGCATGCTAAGAAATGTATGTTTCTTAATTTGATTTGTTTTGAGATTAATTTAATTTCGATACCTAGACACACATAATAGTTAGATTCTGGTGCAACAACTCACAGCAGTATATCTATGTAGGGTTGCTTAAATTGTCGAAAGTTTAATGATAACGAAAAATATATCTATATAGGCAATGGTTAAATAGTTCAACTTAAGATAATAAGAGTTTTTTAGATTATTGTTAAAGATCGAATTTTATTTGGATCTTAATGAAGCATTTATTGTATAGTCTTTTCAATGAAATTTGATTTCTATTTCTATTTTGGATAAATTTGGTTATTTTTGTTCATTTGAAAATAAAAAATTTAAATTATTTCATGATTCAAAATTGGTTGATTCTGATTCTTTATTGCACTATGACAATCTATATTTAATTGATACAATTGTCTCATATAATGAATCTCTGCATTTGAATACTAGAGGAATAGAAAAAAATTAATCAATGAGAATTCGGCTACATTATGGCATAAGAGATTGGATCATATCTCCAGGCAGAGAATGAAAAAAATTGTGTCAAATAAAATTCTTGACCCCTTAAACTTTACAGATTTTGATGATTGTTTTAACTGTATAAAGGGGAAACAAACTAATAAAAAAAGATTTGAAACCAATAAGCTCTTGGACGTTTTAGAATTTATGCATACAGATATTTGTAGGTCATTTCCTACATCTATTTGGAATGATCAACAATAATTTATAACATTCATAGACAATTTTTCAAGATATAGTTAGATATATCTCATTTTTGAAAAATCACAATCGCTGGACGTATTCAAAATTTTTAAAACTGAAGTTAAGAATCAACTCAACAAAAGAATCAAAAGCGACAGATCTGACCTTAGTGGTGAGTACTATATAGATATGACAATTCAGGTAAATAACGTTTAGGACCATTCGCTAAATATATAGAAGAATGCGATATCATCCCATAATACATTATGCCGGATTCATCCAATATGAATGGTGTTACTGAAAGATGAAATAGAGTGTTTAAAGATATGGTAAAGAGTATGATATGTCATTCTACTTTACTAGAATTACTCTGGAGAGAAACACTTAAAACTGCAACATATATCGTTAATAGAGTTCCAACTAAAGTAACTGCCAAAACCCCTTATGAGTTTTAGATAGGAAAAAAATTTTAGTTTGAAGCATTTGCATATTTGAAAATGTCTAATTTAGGCAAGTCTTTATAAGCCAAATGAAAAAAAAAATTGGATGCAAGAACGGTTAGTTGTTATTTTATTGAATACTTTGAAATATTTAGGGGTTATAAATTTTATAATTCTATAACTAAACCAATTTTTGAAACAAAAAATACTTGATTATTTGAAGATATCGAGTTTGGGGGACAAGATATAGTTAGGAATCTTGTCTTTGAAGAGAAATATGTTAATATTTTCACAAATGTCATTGATCTTGTTCAAAATTTTATTCCTGATCTTGATCATGATACAATAAATCAAGACAATGTCAAAAAATAAACTGTTATAGAAGAACAAATTCTACCTCTTCAAGAACCAATTCCATTAGAAAAAGAAGAAGTACAGTGCCAAATGATTATATTATTTTTCTCTAAAAATATGAGGATGACACTGGATTGATGAAAGATAATCCAATCAACTTTCATCAAATTATGAAAAGTTTAAATTTTCAAAAGTATATTGATGCCATGAATGAAAAAATTAAATTCATGAAATACAATAATATCTAGAATCTTGTCCCATTGCCAAAAGGAACGAAACCTATTGGTTGTAAATGAATATTTAAAATCAATAGAGATTCGAAAGGTAATGTGAAAAGATGCAAAACTCAACTTGCCGCTATAAATTTACATAACAAGAAGGTATCGGCTATAAATAAATCTTCTCTCCGGTCTTTTCAAAAAATTCTTTGAGAATTATAATGACATTAGTGGCGTATTTCAATCTTGAATTACACCAAATGGATGTAAAGATAGCATTTCTCAATGGTGACATTAATGAAATGATTTATATGGTGTAATAAAAAAATTTTGCATTGAAAGATCCAAAGAATATGATTTGTAAATTTAAAAAATTCATCTAGGGGTTCAAGCAAACATCTCAACAATGATATTTCAAATTTCATCAAATGATCATCTTATTTGATTTTAAAATGAATTTAGTAGATGATTGTTTATACCATAAGTTTTGTGGGAGCAAGTATACATTTTTGATATTATCTGTTGATGACATTTTATTTGCGAACAACGATATAGGCCTATTGCATAAAATTAAGAGATTTCTAACTAAGAATTTTGAGATGAAAAATCGTGATGATGCATCTTTTATGTTAGGTATAAAGATACATCGGGATCACTCTCGAGGTATTTTGGGACTATTACAAAAAGATTATATTAAAAAGATTTTTAAAAGATATAACATGTAAAATTGTAAATCGGGTGATATCCCTGTGGTTAAAAGAGATAAATTTAGTCTCAATCAGTGCCCTAAGAATGCTTTTGAGAAAAAGAAAATGTAAAAGATTTCTTATGCCTCAGTAATAGTCAGTCTAATGTATATTTAGGTCTACACGCATTCGGATATTACATACATTATTAGGATGTTGGATAGATATTTCAATAATTTTGAATTAGATCATTAGAAGGCAATCAAACGGGTTTTGCTGTATTTACTATAAAGTTTATAATCTCATATATCTGAAAGAGTGTTAAATAATCTCTTATAACCTCTTTTACCATGACTGCAGAATTCATAACTTGTTATTAACATCCAATTATGAAATTTGACTACAAAAATTTGTCACAGGATTACGTGTAGTGAATGGTATCAAAAGACCATTCAAATTATTTTGTGACAATGAGTCAGCAATCCTATATTTCAATAACAACAGGAACTTGACAAAATCTAAACATTCCTAACTGTTAAAGAAAGAGTACAAAATGGATAGTTGTCAATAGAGTATATCAGGAAAAACTCTATAGTTGCGGTTACTAAGGGCTTGTTACCCAAAATGTTTCATGAACATACTGCTCATATGGGTGTCATATTATCAAGTGCTGTTAAGTTTTAGTGGAAATTTGTTATTTTAAATGCTCTTACTATATTGATATTTTTTGATTATTAATGTTTTAAGGATATTTTATGCATAAATAAAATTTAAATTTATTTACACTCTGATTTTGGTATGATTTGATTTCATGAAAGTTTAAAATGGATCAGTTGAAAATAGGCATGTTATAATCACATTGCATGAAATTTTCATCTTACAAATTCACATCATGATTCATGTCATTCAATTGCATCAATGTGTGTGACCATTGATGGGTTGAATTATGAAATTGTAACAAATATTGCCGCTTTGATCCTATGTTTGTGTAATTGATGGATCAAATTGGCTGTAAATACAGTTTGGTAATGACAATAAAGTTAGGCTCATATGTTTAATTGCAACATATAATTATAAAGTTACACATATAATCCAAATGGAAGATTTTTGGATTTTTAATCTAACGTTGGATTTATATGTGAATAATTATGTATTACAAACTGTCAAATAAGATTAAATCCAATTAAAGTGATCAATTATAATTTAGATTTTAATGTATCTAATAGGATGTGAGCCTTTAATGTGTGGAGATTTAAGGATAATTTCTATTTCTATGATAGGTTGAAATAGAAATTCAAAAGGTAATAAGCAATTTATCTATAAATAGGGTTATGGTTCTCGGGACACACGTATTCTTATTGTCACATTTTTAGTATTATAAAATAACTCTTTCCTGATATCCCATCATCAGAAAAGATAACAGAGAAAAACTAAAGGAATCTTTCAAGAATTAGCTACGTGTTGACTTGGAAGGCTACCACAAAATTTCTAGAGATTCAAATATCAGTTAATCAACATGAATTCAGGTACGCTCCCGCAATTTTACTATTAATTGATAGGGTGAAATTTGTAATAAATTTATATGCATAAGTTGCTAGTTAACCATATTATTTGAACTTTATTTTGCGTAGAAACTATTAAATTTTACTCTTATATTGTTCTAATAGGTGAAAAATTCAATTGAAGGGAAAACAAACCAAAAAAGTGATCCGGAGAAGCAATGGAAGAGGAAAAAGTTAAGAGGAAGAGGTTTCGCACGAACGACATATTTCAATATTTTGGTGATAACTCAAGCTACATAAATCAGATTTAGATGATTCTTGATTCAATTTGAAGCTAAGAGAATGATTTACAATTCTTATCAAGATATCAAAGTTTGGTTCTCACATTTTCATAGTCAAATATTCAAAATATTGAAGTATAGTTGCGCTGCAAAGTTCGTCTGACTAGTTCTTAGTATTTTGAGCATATCTTAGCATCCAAACTCCAAATGACATGATTCATAAGGTGTGGAAAATTAATTCAAATGGCTACAACATTTTTGTTTTGCACAAGAGCTGATTCGGCCTCGATGATGGAGATTTTTGGCCTTGAAGTAGATCCATGCGCGGATCCAAAGTGAGATCCGCCTGCGAATCTTCAATAACTTGCATTGATGTTCACGCCAGAGTTGTTCTGGTCCAATCATCTGAAGGAACTCCGCTGCCGGAGTTTAGGCCAGTGTTTGGGCTGGTGTTCATCCGAAAAATGTGTGAAATTGACTTTTTTATCTCTAATAAACCCAATCATTCCCTATTTCGGATACTACTTTAAGAAACTATAAATAGGGCTATCTAGAACGTTTTTAGGGGTGAAAAACATTAGTCTATGTTCATTTTAACATCTTTCCAAAGTTTATTCTTGAGAGATCAAGATCAAATTGAGACGAATCAAAGAGCGTGCAAGGGGAGAAGATTGAAGCAAGCAACTGAAAAGTTTTCTTACTCTTTTTCTTATCTTTGTAGTAACTCTCTAAATTCGTAGTTTTAATTTTCAAATCATGTTGAACTAAATTATTTCTAGGGTTAGGGTTTT
Source organism: Coffea eugenioides (assembly GCF_003713205.1). Taxonomy (NCBI): domain Eukaryota; kingdom Viridiplantae; phylum Streptophyta; class Magnoliopsida; order Gentianales; family Rubiaceae; genus Coffea; species Coffea eugenioides. The sequence continues at coordinate 10,658,915 of NC_040037.1, forward strand.
TATGAAAGAATTTGATTAATTTTTCTTGTTTAATTTCTTACCCTTTGTTATGATTCTATTTATCTTGATTTTAATTACATGTTTATTCTTGGCCACCATAGACATGTTTCTAGAGTTTGTATTGAATTGAGAAAGGAGATACAGCTGTGCACTAGATAGATAAACATACTTAATCTAATCACGAGAGTAGGTTAAGATTTGTATGACGCACTTATATCACCGAAATTCTTAAAGGGTTTAATTGAATACTTGCCATCTTGAGACAGACATAACATTTAATTAGACACACTTTAGATGTATCAAGAGACAATCTAAAATACAATTGCGTGATGCATACATGATTTGTTAAGAAATTAACTATATAATTGACTCAAATTCTGAATTAAAATCTAAAACCCTAAATTGGTGTCTATTGTTTTCTCACCACACTTTATTTGAATTGATTATTCTTTTATTGCTTAGTTAGAAAATACAATTGTTTGAATTTAAATTTTGTTATTTTGTTGGAATAATTAAAGTAGAAAATTAACTCGTCACTGTGGGTTTGACCCTGAAATACTCCAGGTAAATTATTATTACGAATGACTCTATGCACTTGCAAGAATTCGTCGATCAATAATTTATTTTTTAATAATCACCGTAAAATTTTGATTTTAATAGGTGACGGTTTTTACCAAAAGTGAATACAAACAACCACTAACATGTTTTGCTTGATTTAGAATACGTGGCTTGGTTTCAGACTTTGGCACTGCTAAATTTCTGCAGAGGGACGCGTCCAATTGGACTCCTCTTGCTTGCACATTAGTCAATATAAACAACCACTAACATGTTTTGCTTGATTTAGAATACGTGGCTTGGTTCAGACTTTGGCACTGCTAAATTTCTGCAGAAGAACTCATCCAATTGGACTCCTCTTGCTGGCACATTGGGATATATTGCACCAGGTAATTAACAGGATTATAATTTCTCTCTATTTTCAGGTATTAAGTGTACAGGTTTCGCTGATAACATGATTTTCCATGCAGAATTTGCCCACACAATGAGAGTTACTGAAAAATGTGATGTTCATAGCTTTGGGGTCCTGCCATCTGATGTCTTCAACAGCTGGAGACAGAGAATTGAAAGACTTGTTGGACCAGAGACTTTCGCATCCCTCACAAGAAATTGAAAAGATTCTGGTATTCGTCCTCAAAATGGCAGTGGCATGTTTACATGTGAATCCAGAATCTTGGCCAACTATGCATCTAATTTCTAGTTTGTTAAAATTGTAATTCTTAAAAAGGTTCCAAACCTATAAAATTGTATTCTTAAGAAGTTCCAAACCTATTATAGGTATTTTATAAATAAATACCCCCCACTGGCCAACACATTAATGATTTTTTTAGTTCTATTTTATTTTTGTTTTAACAAATGAATCAAGGAACTTACAGTCCCTGTTATTTCGGGGAAAGGTTGGATTGGGTGGTACGGAAGTAGGGAGTATAAGCAAAAGGTCTCGAGTTCGAGTTCTCCCGCTTACACTAAAAAAAGACGGTCCCTGTTATTTCATTTGGCCTTGAATCTTGCCTCCTTTTTACTCTTTTTTTTTTTTCTAGTCAGCAGAATGACTTTTGCATTTTACTAAACTTAATCCCCAGGAAACCACAAAAGCCGGCAACTTTTGTGGTTCCTGAGGAGCCTAATAAACTACCCAAATCCCCCTCCCAAGTTCGATGTGGGACAAACCTAAGCACTCAGAGCTCACACGCACTAAAGAGAAACGCACACCCCAAGCGGACAGTTTGTCTTTTTTTTCTAGTCAGCAGTGCCTCCTTTTTACTCAATATATCATGTTTCTTACATTGCCTGTGATAGGACAGTGAATAGAGCAGATGGGCATTTTTTTGCTAGCTAACTCTTGTACTTTTTAATATTTTATGGGTGCTATTCGAGTATTCTTCTTTATCATTCTAGCTGTATAAAACATCACGTTTGGCTTTGAAAAATCAAGTCTCTATAATATAATTTTTATAATCACTTCAATTCATCACATGAATGCCAAACATAAAAGATAGTGTACAACATCACATTTACCTTTGTAAAATCAAATCTGTATAATAAAATGTTTGCATAAGCAAGTTTTGCATCTGAGAACCAAATTGACCCTATTTAAAAATTACCCAAAGTCATGCTTCAGAACATTTTTTTGCAACAGTATTTGAAATAAACAATTATTCTTTTGTCTATTATTCTTTTTCTTTTTGGGAAATTTATCTAAAATAGTATTGTCAATCAAATTAAAAAAAAAAATGACCCCATGAGTTAAACAAGGCATCAGATGCATGCATATTTAGCCCAAATAGAAATGGACCCTAATCAACAACAAAAAAAAATGCACAAAATGAGTTTGTGAACTATCTACCGGCCATGTTTAAATGTAGATGAAATACATTTAGACCCAAATCAGCATAGAAAAGCCCAAAACAATTTGAACAACTTTTCGATTTGTGAGGTCATTCTTGCACTGGGCCTTGCTAATCTTCTCTGTATAGTGCCAATTTCATTGGGTGTCACTAAAGCCTGTAGGCCGATCCATTTTGGCGTTCGCAACTAATGCGGTAACTGAGAAGCAATAGGAAGGATTTTAAGCGTCAATATTGTCATCAAACCTGGCCCAAAGCATTAAACATTTAACTATTGGATACATATGCTTTTTGCCTATTTTACATCCACAAAAGTAAAACTCAACTTCATCCGAATTTATTCATCAGATCTAGTCTACTATTAAGCTAAAATACGAGAAGAATTGATCTCAAGAGAACAATAATATTAATTGGCTAAATAAAAGTCTCTATTTATTTTAATGGTTTTACTAATTTAAAAAATAGGGAGAAAGAAGGGGAATTTCAGGTCATGATCTCTATCATATATGTATATATATGTCATGTTTGTAACTACAATGAAAAAAATTCTGTATTTTGTAAATTTCAAGAAATACTCATGCTTTTTAACTACAATGATAAAGTTTGTGTATATGTCATGTTATAAATTTATACATATAAAATCCAAGAGAGGATGAAACGTAAACATACTTTTATGCCTCATACATAAGGATAATAGTTAAAATTGACATTAAAAGCATACTTTTTTTCAAATTCATAATAAATTCACCAGTAACTTTTATTCCATAACTTACAAAGTTGTTCATACTTAAAAAAGAAGAAGTTGTTCATACCGTTCACATACACATTTATATGCACTATTTCGCTCAACTCATATTTTGGTGTCGAATTTTTAATCATATATTTTAAAAAATTTTTATGATAAACGCATGTAGAATAACTAATATTATGATGGTTCTGTATTTTACTAACTTTGTCTCTCACAAACAAACACAAATGTACAAACATATAGATAAATTCAAAATACAAGCAACACCAAGTAGAACAGAAAGTATTGCTGCCAGTATGTAAATCATATTGCAAAATAGCACATTATACTTTCTGTTTTGAACCTTGTTCATTTTAAGCACTTTCTCGAGTATCTGTTCTCATGCACATAAAAGGTGGCTCAGTGATTAGCTCCAAGCTTAGCAACTAAAACATAAGTTCAAAATGGAATCAACTAAGCTAAACTTAGCACCTATGCAGGCATCATCTTTGATGACGAACTTTCGTTTTCTACCGGGACAGTGATCAGCTAGGCATATGCCTTAATTGTCTATAGGTTGAATATGGATTTGCAGAAAGTAGATTCATCACGAAGCCAGTGAGAAGATTGAGGAGAAGAAGGAGCTCATTGGGACTCAGAAACTTTAAATAGTATTAAGTTCCTAAGGAAACTGTTGGAGGAATTCTGGTGAATTAGAAACAGCACAAGACATGTACTAATAGCTTAGCTAGATTCTCATCAAATAGTTGTAGGGACTAATGAGTGAATGGATTCGTAGCCTCTAATGATTTAATTGATTAAAGACCACATATTTGGCAAACAAATTTTACCATCAAAATCTATAGGGATAAAAATATGATTCCTTTTTAATGTAAAGTAGTAATAATAGTAAGCATGATTAATCATCAAGCAAAATGTAATTTACCCCTTGCAGATGGTCAGGTCAATTGCTACTTTTGTATCTTTCAGACGACCCGCTGAGTGGAAGACTCAGAAGTCTGTTCTTGTCTGGTTTCTCTGTAACTTCTTCATTGGAAATTACGGTAGCTCAAATTGACTGAATTCTTGTATTGTCAAATCCATACAACTTAGAAACCAAGGCGAAGAAGGCTTTTAATTTCTAGCCATAGACGTACAGATTATTTAAAACAAAAAGCTCTTCTAAGCCATCTTGAGGGTAAAGAAATCATGAGTTCTTTGGCAGTTGAAAAGAATATTTTCAGTTTCGTTTTGGTCCTACTTTTGCACTTGTTATTTTCTCTTCTTCAAGAAAATGGTGGTGCTTGTGCTTCAGCTGATGAAGCTGCTGCACTTTTCAATTGGAAAACCAGCTTTCAAACCCAAAACACCTCCCTGCTAACTTCATGGAACCTTAAGCCGATGAATCCCAAGAATGCTTCGGGGCTTCCACAGCAATGCACTTGGTTTGGCATTACATGCATAAATGGAAGTACCAACAGATTGAACCTCACAAATGCAAGTGTTAAGGGTACACTCTACAACTTCCCATTCTCATCCCTCCCAAATCTTGAATATCTTGATCTAAGCTGCAATGAACTTTTTGGAACCATGCCCCCTCAGATAGGTAACCTTTCCAAGCTTATTTATCTGAATTTGTCAGCTAATCAATTTTCACAAGAAATCCCACCTGAAATAGGCCATTTAACCAATCTTCTGGTCCTCCACTTAAGGGAAAATCAGTTAAATGGCTCAATTCCTGCTTCTTTGGGAAATTTGAAAAATCTGAGTTATTTGTCTCTCTATAACAATTCACTTTCAGGTGTCATTCCTCCTGAAATAGGAAATATCTCTAAGCTACTTTATTTAAGAATGAGCATCAATAATTTATCAGGTCCCATTCCCCCAGAGATAGGGAAGTTGGCATCCCTTCAGAGTTTGGGTTTGTCCAAAACTAACCTTACAGGTTCAATCCCAAAAGCGTTAGGTAATTTGACTAACTTGACTATTCTTTATCTCTTTGGGAATAAACTTTCTGGTTCAATTCCTAGGGAATTGGGGAATTTGAAGTCTATTATGACCATGGAATTGCAGAAAAATCAACTTACTGGTTCAATTCCCACTTCTTTTGGGAATTTGAGTAAATTGAAAACTCTGTTTCTGAACCACAATCGACTTACTGGTTCCATCCCACAAGAACTTGGGAAATTGACAAAGTTGGTTGTCATGGCAATGGACCATAATCAGTTCTCTGGTCATTTGCCACAAAATCTCTGCCCAAATGGAACACTTACGTACTTCGCTGTACACAACAACTTGCTTACTGGTCAGATCCCAAGAAACTTGAAAAACTGCTCAAGTTTAGTCAGGGCTCGTTTCAGTGGGAACCAGCTCACAGGAAACTTATCAGAAATGTTCGGCATATATCCACACTTGCACTTCATGGATCTTAGTAACAACAGTTTCTATGGTGAACTTGCTAGCAGCTGGGGAAGGTGTACAAACCTGACTACTCTATTGATTGCCAAGAACAAAATTACAGGTTCCATACCACCAGAATTTGGAAATTTGACTCTGCTGCATGTACTTGATCTTTCATCAAATAACTTATCTGGTGAGATTCCAATCGAGTTGGGAAATTTAATTTTTATGCTAAAGCTCGATTTACATGAAAACCTGTTTCATGGTGGTGTGCCCCAAGTATTAGGATTGCTGACAAAACTGCTTTACCTTGACCTGTCTATTAACTCCTTGAATGGTCCCTTACCAGGAAATTTGGGATATTTTCAGGAATTGTATCTATTGAATTTCAGTTACAACAATTTAAGCCAAAAGATTCCTATCCAGATAGGCAGGTTAACTCAGGTTTGTTTGTTGGATCTGAGTCATAATTCCTTCAGAGGAGAAATACCATCTGAATTTGGAAATTTGCAGAATCTAGAAGCTTTGAATCTCTCCCATAATAGCCTCTCAGGTTTGATTCCCAAGAACATTGCCCAACTGCCTGGCCTATTGAAAATTGATGTATCTTTCAACAACCTCGAGGGGCCTGTTCCATATGGGAAAGCTTTTCAAAATGTCACCATACAACAGTTGCAGGGGAACAGAGATTTGTGTGGCAATATTACAGGGTTGCAACCTTGTGGAAGCTTGTCTGAAAAACCTGTCAGGAAAAAAGGCCATAAACTAATTCTCCTAATTGTGCTTCCTGTTTTGGGAGCAGTGCTGCTTAGTTATGTAGTCGCAGGAGTTATCATTTCATCTGCACGTAGAAAAAGATGCAGAAGAGCTAAAGATGGAAATGTGAAAGATGATGATCTGTTTTCCAGATGCATTTTTGATGGCAAGGCAATGTACAGAGAAATCTTAGAAGCCACGGAAGCCTTCAATTCATTTTTTTGCATTGGGGAAGGAGGTTATGGACGTGTATACAGGGCAGAACTTGAGTCCAAAAAGATAGTAGCTGTAAAGAGACTTCATCACTTGTCTGAGACAGCAGACCGTAAAGCTTTCTTGAATGAAGTAAATGCTTTGACAGAAATCAAGCATCGAAATATTGTGAAACTTTATGGTTTCTGCTCAACTGCTCAACACTCCATTTTGGTTTATGAGTACCTTGAAAGAGGAAGCTTGGCCAAAATATTTCACATGGATGAAGAAGCTAAGAAACTGGATTGGAAAAAGAGGGTGAATATCATCAAAGGCGTAGCTCATGCGCTGTCTTACATGCATCATGATTGTTCACCACCAGTAGTTCATCGCGACATCACAAGCAACAATATTTTGCTTGATTGTGACTATGAGGCTCATGTTTCAGATTTTGGCACTGCTAAGCTTCTCAAAAAAGACTCAGCGAATTGGAGTGCTCTTGCAGGCACATATGGATATGTTGCACCAGGTAAACAAGGTTTAATTCCTCCCCATTTTTGGTATTACTTCGAGTAACTAAAACCGTCATCACAGGCCATCATAAATTGATATTCCTTGCAGAGTTTGCCTACACAATGAAAGTAACTGAAAAGTGTGATGTATATAGCTTCGGAGTCCTGATCATGGAAGTGTTTAAAGGGAAACACCCTCGTGATTTAATCCCTTGTCTACAGTCTTCAGCACCTGGAGATATAGAGCTGGAAGACTTGTTGGACCAAAGACTTCAGTATCCTGCTCAAAAGATTCTAGAGATTCTGACGTCCATCATCAGAATTGCTAGGTCATGTTTACATGTTGATCCACAATCCAGACCAACTATGCACTTCATTTCCAGGTCGTTATCAGTTGCTACACCATTTCCAGGTGATCTTGGTAAATAAACAAGGCCATTGAATTAAATAATTGACAATTTATAGAATTTGGTCGATGCTCTTTTCTTTTGGTCTTTATATATCTTCCCTTCCTTCGAACTCACAATCAAATACTTCTTCTTTCTGCATTAGACAAGTAAGCAATACCTGCAAGAGATTGAGATGATGAACAATGCAGAAGATTTGTAAGGCCTGGTAACATATGATCACATGCATTTCCCATGAAATTCAGCTTACGTTTTTCAGTCAATTTGGAGACTATTGTGTTTTATCCCCCCTCCATGATCAGTACTTTACAATTGTAAGACAGGAATTGAGAATGTTTTGAGCCATTATGGGGAGGAATTAAGCAGTTTGCTACAGTGATGCACGTGTACGAGTATCAATCAAAGGTGTAGTCCGCTAAAGATTTTCTCCAAGTTCAAAGGTCACATAATTTGTATATTATGTTTTAGAAAAGATTCGTATCGAATCATCTCCTACTCTTTTTTTTTTTTTTTCAATTCTAATATATTTCTTTCATTGTATGGCTAAAACTTTCTAGTTTTAATAGCAAAGCCAAATGGTAGTTATATTCGATGATAAAAGAATAAAGCTCTCAAAGGAGGACTCTTGGAATTCTCCCTACTATTAGATTCATGATTCGAATCTCGAGTTTGACAGTTGAAAGTGGGAAGGACTGTGGACAAAGGGGTGGAAGGTAAAAGAAGAAGAAAAAAAAAAGAATAAAGCTCTTAGTGAATTGGGAAAAGAAATTTAGAATATTCAAATTATTTGACACTCTTCACGAGGCATCTAATGGTACGTACGTCTTTGTTTACCCTTGTTCACATATCAATGTCCCATATAAATTATTTACAAGATTGGAAAAGTACCCAATTGCACAATGTGGTTCCTATCAGTAGAATTGGGAACTTTCGTAGATATTGATACCCCTCAAATATAAGAAACTCCATGGAAGAACATTGACAAATAAAGCATCCAAAACCTCAATTGAGTAAATATATCATCAACATTATAATCTTATAATAAAAAAAAATGTAATCAGCTAACGATAATATATGTGTACACACGAGTTTCATTAGTTTTAATGATGTTGATGTGTTAGTTAAAAATTGTAGAAATCTTATAAGGACAATTGAATTAGCTAAGTTATTAGCCTAAAAAAAAATCCAATTATCTAGCTAGGTTAGCTCACCAAGATGCCAGATTCTTTCCACCAATTATTTCATGGCAAGAACTTAAGACCGGGATGGAAAGTCAAGCCATCGTAACATATAGCAATATTACAGGACACATTCATTTTAAATTTGTCAATAATGCTTTGATTCTTGAGACTTGCTGATCTAATTGCTCTGGCATGAAAATTCTTGAATTCAAGACACCAAAGAGAAAAACAGGTAGTAGGAGATTCTCACTCTTAATCCTCTAAAGCAGAGAGAAAAACAGTTTAAAAATGAAAGGCTACAAACCACAATAAATGACTATAAATGATTAGAAACAATACTTTTTTTCTTTTGGGTTAACGATGAATCTTTTTTGCCAAAGCAATTTTAATCTTAAAGTAAAAATAATTAAAGCCCGTCCTAGTCAAATCCCACTGGTCTCAACAAATCCATCAGTGGAAGCTCAGCCACTGAACTCAAGATACGTTTATTAGGTAACAATTGTTACTTTGCTGTTTGTAACTTGCAATTAACTACACTTATTCGATTTTCTTTTGTAATACAACCCCATCACGTTTAACATCCCAAATGATTCTTACGTATTGATATCCATGGGAAAAAGAGATATGTTTTATGTTCCAACGAAGAATCGATTGCTGCGCTGTCCCTTTTCTTTCGGAGCACCTTCCTATTCCCAAGCAAACTGAGAAGGTTTATAGTGCTACTTTACTTATGTTGTTAATTTTGAGTGTGTTGGCGGATAATTTATAAATAACACTTTTTCAGACTTATTGCTGATACTAAATAGCAGTAATAAAAATTGGGATAATTTTAGAAACCTCCCTTGAGGTTGTTATCAATTTCATTTAGCTTCTTTAAGTTTTTAAAAATTACACATACCTCCCTTATCATTTAAAATAAAATGATAATACTACCCTTAAATATTTTAATGAAATTCTCTTGTTTGGTATGCTTATACTTAGAATGTCTTTTAAAATTATTTTTTTATTATTTTTTCTTCTTATTTATTTTTTTTATTTTTTGCCAATAAAATTGAAGAAATATTACTATTCCCTTTAGTTTCTATTATAACCAAATGTCGAATTAGTGATCTTTTTATGAGTTAACTTATATATAATGCAATGTTTTTACTGATCCTTTTTTTCCTATTTTTTGGTATTAAAATTAACAATAAATAAAAAAGAAATAGCCCAAAACCACTATTAAATTATGATAATCCCACTATTCAAAAAATTCATAAACTCTAAATGAATTATTTCAATATTTTCTTTTCTATCTTATAAATCTAAATTCATAATAAAATACCATCTAAGGTATCCTATCATAGTGATAAAATTATTATTAGAGTTAATCTTATATACATTGAAAGTGTATACACTGTTAATGTATAGAAAATTAATTCTTATTATTATAGTTGTTTATCAAATAGTATGTATGGATATGAAAATTTTGGCACATTTTCTTTATAATTATACTAGATAATCTTATAATTGTATAGAAAAATAAATTAAAACTCATTACACAAGGGTATTTTTGGGTATTCATTTTAAAATTTGACCAAATCAATATTATTTTAAGGTTTTGTAACTAAAACTATCAAATCAAGAGAGGTAGGTGTAATTTTTCAAATCTCAGAAGAGTTTAGTGAAATTGTCAGAAACCTCAAAGGAGGTATCTGAAATTATTCCTAAAAAATTAGTATTCAATTTTCTCCTATAAGTGATCTATCATTTTATAAACATGCACTTACTTACTCGTGATATTGACCAAAATTAAAACCATTCAAAAACATTATCTTTTCTACCACTGAAAGAAGATAAGGTTACTTTAGTTTAAAGGCTGGCGCGTGACACTAGTGGCCCCGAAATCCTTTTTTTTTTTTCCACTTAGGGGTGTCCCAGCCCTTTTTTTTTACCCGAAATCCTTTTCAGTACCAAAATTTTCAACAATTACAATATATTTCCACGCTAGTGGCCCCGAAACCCTTTTCAGTGCCAAAATTTTCAACAATTACAATGTTTCCCCGCTAACAATTACAATATTTCCACGCTAGTGGCCCCGAAACCCTTTTCAGTGTGCTAACAATTGTAAATTGTTGCAAACTGGATTCATAAGTCAATTACGCATGGGAATCAAGTGGATGCTTATAAGTCATATCTACAAGTTGGTGTTATTGTCCAACAAAAAAGAGTCAAAGTCGTTAGCCATCAAGCCAAATTACATAAGCATTATTTCAACAAAGTACTGTACAAGTCTATGGTCTATAATGCTGATGTTTTATGTGCTAAGCATAAATCTGAGATCACAGCATTTTCCTGGGATTTGTTTATTTAAACCCGCTCAAGAAACTTTGCCTTAACTGCATAGGATTAAAGGCATGGAATCCACGGATGAACATCAAGCCCTGGCAGTGGAAGAATTGGCTATTAAAGCCAATAGTCCTCCTACAAATTACATCGTCAAAGACTCTGAAAGCATCATTTCTACCACCCTTCCAATATTGGAGATTCCAACTATTGATACCAGTCTTCTGAGCTCTTCTTCATTTGAGGCTGCAGGCGAACTGAGGAGATTGCGGACTGCTCTAAGGTCGTGTGGTTATTTTCAGGTTTATTCAAAACTTCAGCCCTCGACAAGTTGATTCTTAGTCAATACCATGTGCTTCCCCTCCACTCTAATAGTTAATTAATGTCTCATTTCTTACTCAAACGTTTTTCGTGTGTTTTTGGGTATTATAGGGTGTGTATTTTAAAAGTTTTGGAGAGTTTTTTTTTGAGATTATTGTAGTTAAAATTGTTAAAAAATTTGTAGGAGAAAAACTTAACAAAAAATTCATTTGCCAAATAGGGCTGTCATTAATTGAAATACTTATTTTACGTTTATTTAGATATATGGTCTACTCACTTTGCATAACATCATAGGGTTTTTTATGGAGTATGTGCAAAACTAGAGCAGGATTAAATGGATATTATATGAAATCATAGGGAATTAATTTGGATATTATAATATCATCACGCACATTTTTAGATGTCTGAGTCGATTGTATAATTGAGGGGCTTTCTGTCCATTTTTCACTTCACATAAAATTATAAGGAAATTATGTGGATATTTTGAAATATTAAGGGAGTCATACGGTAACATGAAATTATTAGTAATGACCCTATTCATCAAGATACTATATGGTTAGAAGAAAGAAAACAACACTAAGGAAAACTATGTAGAATCATTTATCCAAAGAATCGTAACATTCACTAAATCTATTAGGACTATCGATCCCCAAGCCAATTTGTTCTTCTATATTTACCAATTCATTTACAAAAGTAGTGCTTGGTATTTCAGGCAATTAACCATGGAATGAGTGCTTCATTTCTGGATGAAGTGCTTGAAGTCACTGGAAAATTTTTCAAACTTCCATTGGATGAGAAAAGGACATATTCCAGGGATGAAAACGGGATTGACGGCTATGGGAACGATGTAATCTATTCAGATCGTCAAACCCTTGATTGGAATGATCGGCTGTATCTTCATGTGCTCCCGGAGAGTATCAGAAAATGCGAAAAATGGCCTCGCCTTCCTCAAAATTTTAGGTAAACCTGCCACATCTCACCATAGAATTACAATTTTTACTTGCCATAGTCTATGCTGCAAAAGGATTTCAGTGTAAATCACTGGTTTTTACTGTGGCTAGGACCTAATCTAGAATTGGCAAAAAAGCCCAAAACCCAACAACTCGCCCAACTCATCCATTAATTTTAAAGGATGGGTTGGGCCAATTGGGTTATGGGTTTTGTTGGATTGGGTAAGAACAATCCAACTTATTCATTGGACGGGTTGGATTTTTTATTTGGGTATCTAATACCCAACTTGTTTAAAAGTAATTCAAAATAATAAATACAATATTCAATACAATATGCCCAACCATGTGTTAATAACATTGATTAATTTGTATTCAAAATTCTCATATATATATATATATATATTTCAATCAATTTTTTAAATTTTTATTTAAAAGTAAAAAGAAATTTAAAATAAAAACTCATACTTATTTTACTTTTATAACAGTAGTTAAACTTATTCAACTTCTATAACAATTTATTATGCCTTTTAAGAGTATGTTGTTTTCCTCCCTTTTTTTTCTTTTTTTTTGTGGTTGTTTTCAAGTTGCTATTTGCTTTTGTTTGTTAATATTTCGTGTACGTAAATAGAGTTTTAAATGTGTTCTAATTGCATTCCTTTTTAATATTTCGTGATTGCTTTTGTTTGTTAATATTTCGTGTACGTATAATATTGTACAAATTTCTTTTTTAACATTTCAGCATTATATAATTTCAGATTCTTCAAATTTACAAATAAAAGCTTACTTTGTATCAGCCTAATTTTTTGCTAATTCAAAATAATGCGATCCCGATGTGGTAAAAATGTCAGAATAGTTCATGAATTCTCCTCTCATAAACAGGATTTCAACTAAACTTACGACGCACATCATTTTACTCCCTAATTCTAACAACAAACAAACAGTTTGGCTAATGGAATTAATAGATATTCCTATAATTAAGAGAATCTTTAGGTGTTACATTTTTTTAGAGAATTACAATTACTTTAAGAAAGTTTTTTCAAAGGAGGAGTGTAATAATTGTAATTGTGCGTATTCACATGTTAAATTATGATATAATATGAGCCTATTAACAACATCGTTAGAAATATGATATTCATAAGTAATCGGGCATTCGACAAAGAGTTGCTTATTAAGATACAAAACAAGCAAGCATAGTCTCACACAATCTCAAATATAAATTCCCTATATAACATGTCTTATTTATTAAGAGTAGATGCACGACACAAATCAAAGTTTTTTAAGGGACACAAAAATTGATAATGGATCAATGGAAGAGATTATTGAAAAGATTAAGGTGGTGTTTTGTGGGGAGGGGGGTGGGGGGCGCTATGATCTTCGTTAAATGTACAATTTATTATCTAAAATTCACAATACAAGTAATATAAAATATTATTCTATTTATGTTATGTTTCCAAGGAACTTAAGAAGTGAGTGTGTGTTTGTGTGTATGAAAATACATTTATGTATGTGAAAATGTATTTATATGTGTGAAAAAAAATCTTTTTTGTGTATTAAAATGTATGTGAAAAAATTTATGTATTAAAATGTATTAATTAATATGTTGGGTCATGAGTTTGAAATAATCCAATATGACCCAACCCAAAATCAACCCCAATCTAAAGTTGGATGGGTTGGGTATAACCCATTTAAATGAAAACCCAATATTAACACTCTCAACCCGTCCAATTGCCAGCTAATCTGTTGAAACCCCCCCCCCCCTCTCTCTCCCAAAAAAAAAAAAAAATCCCCCACAAAAAAGATCGATTTAATTAGTCATCACTCCGCCAACTTTGACATAAGGTTTTTACTAATCCATGCAGAATAGACAACCAAAATAGAGGGAGTGAGTCCACTACAAAATTTCAAACACTATCATTCACCTCTTAAAATGAAGAAAGTTTAGAGAAGGAAATTCAAGCGCTGTGTACCCTGCCGTAGAACAGAATAAAAGAACTCTTAGCATAATACATATTGCTCCTATACACAGGGAATTATTATTAAGTAGATGTCCTAATTGTCCGGTCCCATCTTTCAGTCATACTTTGATTTAACACATATGAGCCATAAAATTACGAATTTGGCCCACCAGCAACCTATATGCTCGAACAATTAACGTAATTGGACTGGAACTAATTGCGTCAAGAACACTTAAAAATGTGTCCGATTTATCAGTACACCAGTGCAAACTAGGAAATAAGCTTGTATGCATACACATTTTATCTACTTAATTGTAGTAGCAGCTTCCAAATTGGATTTATCCAGCTACAGTTAGTGATTTCAAGGTGTTAAATGAAAGAAAAAATGGGCTAGCTTATTACCTGTTAGGCCCTTAAAAGATAGGACAAAAATATACAAGTTGCAAAATTGTAGATGTAATACTTTTTAGGTTGATTTCTTGAAAATGTAATACTTCTTTCTTGACTTGCCAGAGAAATCTTACTTGAATTCACAGAAAGATTGAGGGTGATGAATGAAATCATTGTTAAGGCCATGGAAAAGTCACTTGACTTGGGAGAAAATTGTTTTCTTGATCAATTTGGAAAGAACCCAATTTCTCTTACGAGGTTTAACTTCTACCCTCCATGTCCGTGGCCCGATCGCATACTTGCTGTCAAGCCACATGGAGATGCATCAGGAACCACCTATCTCTTGCAAGACAAAGAAGTGGAAGGCCTTCAAGTCCTGAAAGATGACCATTGGTATCGAGTTCCACTTACTCCGGATGCCATTGTCTTCAATTGTGGTGATCAACTTGAGGTAATTAAAGATTCTGAGATAAGTATTTAGTTTTTCCAATTCTTAACGAATGAAAATATATGAATTAAGACTAGATAATTACCAATTTTCTGGTCACCTAATCATTTGGGGCATGTATCAACATGGTCTTTCAAGAAACTTTTTATTTTTTATTTTTTTCTCTTTTGAATTACTTTAGTTCCCTCCTCGAGCACAATTTGGTGCCTCAAGTTTTTCAAAACCACCAATTGCTGAACCATTTTGTTGAATTAATTAAGTTGAGAATGCTTCACAAATCTTGTAATCAATTTGGTGGATTCTTCTCAAAGTGATTTCAATTGGTATAAATTAATTCACATAATGCTATATTAAAATGGTTTTGCTGGAAAGACGAGGACCATGCCAATGCCCGTCAACTCAACAAGACCTACAATGGCAGTATTGTTGAACTGTGTCCGTACAAACAACTCAAAGCAGAACTATTCTTTGTGTTCATGATTTCTCTCCAATATCTACCTTGTATATAAAAAGAAAGAGAGGTTACTGTAGCAATTTCTTTTTTTTTTTCCAAGTGTATAGTCTCTTATTTTGACAAGTGTCAGTTTTTATTTGTAGTTGAATTTTTGTTTCATTATTTTTTTTGGTTAGTCAAAAATCATAAATATCTCTTCTTTCAATTCTTCTTTTCTTTATCTTTCTGCCTCTGCTTTTAACCTTCATCTTCCTCTTTTTTCTTCATCTTTCTTTTTACCCCTTCAAATTTTTTCTTTATAATTAATTATGCTAAGATTATTTTCTTGCAATTTTTTTAGATGATTATTGTTGACGATGGAGAGGTGTCGCAGCAATCAACTGATTTATACTGTCACTTCATATTCCATCAATTTAACTCTTTAATGCAGTATTTTCTTTTTCTTTTCATTTTTCCTTCATCCTAATTTTTCTCTGCCTTTCCTTGTTCCGCTTAATCGATGCATTTTTTCTTTTTTCCTCTATAATTAATTGAATGTATGTTTTTCTTGCATAGGAATGGATATTTCTTTTATTCCATTATTCAAAAATCATGATTCATGACTCATGATCATCCTTTTTTAGGAGAAACATAGACAATAGACCTTTTGCCTCTACTATCCCTACTGTCCGGTATATTCCATTTTATTTTTATTCCTATTCTTCCCTCGTTTCACGCTGCCAAATATGGACTTAACTTTTTTTTTTAATTAACTGTTATTTTAACTTTTTTTTATTAACTGTACTTTATTTAGCCTTTATCATTTTTCTTTTTTTGCCTCTTTATTCTGTTACATTGGTGTATTTATTTATTTTGGCTTGATCTTCTTGATATTCATTAAATCTTCCATTATTTTGGTTCTGCAAATAGATTTTCCTTTTGTGCGGTTTGTCTTAAATCTAAATGCAAAATTTATTTTTTGCAATTCTAATGTTTTAGTTCCTTTTTAATGCATAATTGAATCTTGCACTTCTTTTACTAATTCTTTGGTACTATATTTTGTACCCTTTTTATGCATTGACAAGCCTTCCATTCAACTTTCTTGCAAGTTTTATTGTGAATTTGTAGGATAGAAGTTTTTACATGATGGTGTTTTGTTTGAAAAAGAAATAGTAGTGAAATTTAATGAATTTGTAATTATAATAGCATGATACTTGAGTTTTATGAATCATATATCATTCATGTTAATATTGAACCGGTTTTGCATTTTTCATGTGTTTGGTTTTTTAATTCTTTTCTGTTGTTTGTCCATATAATACAATATATATCTCTATTGCATCACAATAAGCAAGTTGGAGCAAAATTTTGGAACATTCCACTAAAGATAAACTTTTTTAGGCTCATATTTTGACAATTATAATTTTTTTCATTTGAAAGCAAATTATAGTGTAATGAATTTTAGCCATAATTTTATAGATGGGTCTAGACTGTGCTTGCACAGTCTGGTTCCTTCTAGTGTATATATATCTTTCTTAACTTTTAGTTGGGTTTTTTTGTCTGATACATGCAGATAATGACAAATGGGATATTCAAGAGCCCAATACATAGAGTAGTAACAAACAAGGAAAAGGAGAGGAGAACTGTGGCTTTGTTCTTTTCTCCTGAGCTTACAAGTGAAATTAAACCAGCAGAGGGTCTAATTGATGATAAACACCCAAAGTTGTACAAAAGTGTCATAGATTATACTCGGAACTATTTTGAGCACCTCCAAAATGGAAGAAGACCAATTGATGCTCTAAAAATATGACCATGTTATCATTTGACATGAAGAATAAATATTTGGTAAGTCTTTGGCTCCTTGTTAATTACCTTTGATTCATGTGCATTGACTACTTACAAAAAAAAAAAAGAAATAAAATTTGTAGCACTGGGTTAAAATTTAAGGTTTTGAATTTATACTGGTTCTGACAATCTTAGGTTTGTTTCTAACAAACACTATAGCATCTCAAAGAAAAAATTTCTTTTATATAGTATATAAAAGATAAAATTAGAACATACAAATTAGCCCTGTACACTTTCTGGATGTCAAAATATTTTCTAGATACTTTGTAATCATGTTTGTTTTGGTGAAACAAATTATTGCAACGATATATTTATTGTAAAAAAAAGTTTCAAAAAACCTGTACGAACCTTCTCATTGACCACATATTTCTATGT
Organism: Coffea eugenioides; assembly: GCF_003713205.1. Classification (NCBI taxonomy): domain Eukaryota; kingdom Viridiplantae; phylum Streptophyta; class Magnoliopsida; order Gentianales; family Rubiaceae; genus Coffea; species Coffea eugenioides. The sequence continues at coordinate 10,676,531 of NC_040037.1, forward strand.
ACAAAAAGTTTATTTTGTGCAAAATTCACTCTAAAGTTGATAACGACATGCCATAAAGAATTTCAATGGCGTCCATGGGTACTAGAATTCTGGAATGTGTACAAGTTTAGCTTGGATTACGTAAAATGAAAAAGTAGAATATTCCATAGTTTAGCTAATAAGGCAGTTTCGGCTTCATTCAAAAATTATTTTCGCCAAACAATAAAACATATTGTAATTTCTTCCCTCAGACAATAAACAAATTAAAAACAAGTACTTAATTAAATATTTAGCTAAAGAAGGGAGGAAAGTTTGGTATGAATTTGAATACTTTAATAGACTTAAATCCTTTGAGTTGATAGGCAAAATTGTCCTTCAGTTGAAATTGTTCGCCCTGACATCCAATATTTGCTCTGAGAATATTGTCGAGATTAATCTACATTTAGGCCCTTGTTTCATGGGATTAGGCAAAATCAGATTCAATTATTTGATCCCCTTTAATATTTTGTTTGGTTAGATTTTTTACTTCGGTTTACTATAATTTCTCTCTATTCCCATGCGTGGCTAAATATGGTGTAGTCGAGCTGGGTTGGTAACTTCAAAGAAATACATTTATCCCATCAAAATGCATAATGATAATTATAAGCCCTATTTTAGAATGAGTCCACCTAAAAAAAATGATTGAAAATCACGACAATCTTGAATGATAAATACAAGTATGGGAATTCGACTTTAACTTTATGTTTGTCATTTAAGTCATACATCACCTAATATAGCATTTTTCTTTTAGAATTTTGTCTCAATCCATCTCCACCGAATTATATTTTTCTTAACAGCTTCTAGTGTAGCACAGCATGGGATTACTAATTTAGATGAGATCAAGGACCGACCTAAGGATCTATTGTACAAGCTTATTCATATATTAATGACTACTAATCCAAGAAAACTTAATTCCGCTTAATCCACACATGAGCCAAATGAGAAGTATTCTTAATTATTGATACTTTGCCAAATGAGTGCAAACTCCTATGATTGTGAAATTACTTTACTCCCTGCTTAATTTACATGTCAACATCAACCAGCCAATAATTGTGTCCTTCATTATTGAGACACAGTGATAATCCTGCGATTGGAAAAGATCATAACAGATCCTTTTTCACTAATGCATCAAAATCCATAAGAACTGATACATGCAAACATACAAGAGAAATCTACATCAGAAACAATACTTTTTTTCTGGGTTAACGACAATGCAAGAGCATGAATCTTTTTTGCCAAAGCAATTTTAATCTTAAAGTAAAAAACCAAAAAACTACCTAGTCAAATACCACTGATCTCAACAAATTCATCAGTGGAAACTCAGCCATTGAACTCAAGATATGTTTATTAGGTAACAATTGTTACCTTGCTGTTTGTAACTTGCAATTAACTACACTAATCCTATTTTCTTTTACTAATACAACCCCATCACGTTTAACATCACAAATGATTCTTACGTATTGATATACAAGGGGAAAATGAAGGAAATTGAATCAAACTATTTTAGTATCTAGTTTCCTAATCCTTTAGTTTCTTGTTTTGGTATCCTATTTGTTTAGTTTCCATATTAGTTTAGGAAATCTCAAATCAGTTTCCAAGTATGTTTCAATTTATAATTATGTTTGTTTTAGGAAGTTTTGCAATTTATAAACACTACCAATCTAGTAGTTTATTACTCGAAGAATTGAGTTGAGTCGAGTCCTGAAAGTGAATTTGATAGAAAGTCTCATAGTTGAGATTTATGAGTTGTCGTGAGCGAAAAACTGTGACTTGATATTGTTGTTTTTGAGTTTTGAGTTAATAAAATCATTAATTATTTGTTTGTGTATTTATTCTCCTCCTCTTCCCAAATATTTTTATATGTGCTAAAATTGCTTTCGTTTTTTGTGTGCGTATTTTTTATGCTAACAAGTGGAATCAGAGTTCTAGGTTTTGATCCTCGGGCTTGTTCGTGAAGTTAAAGTATGGATTTGTATTATTTACTACACTGTGACGCTTTTTATTTTTGGTGGTAAAAATAATTTTGAGATTTAGAGTTGGATGATGAAAAGTCTTTTTCTTCAAATTATTGAAATTTGGGATATTGTCCCAAAGGGATTCACGAAACCTGTACAAGACACGAAATTATCATGTGATGCAGTTAAAAAATTAGAGAGGAATAGACAGTTGGATTATAAGGCATTTTACTATCTCAGCACCCAAGTCTAGTTGCATGTAGCGAATAAATTTGTACATGCAAAGACAACAAAGGAGGTTTGAAAATTTTTTATAAACTCTTATTGTGATCATGGTGGAAAAGTAATTTGTGACACGGAAAAAGAAACAGAATTTTTTGATGAGTCAAGAAAAGAAGAAATTGCAAAAACCGTGGGTGCCCATTGATAAGTGTGTATTTCACATGTTTTTAGTGTGTTTTATTAGTTAATTTTGGTGTGTTTTAACTACTTTTATAGCTAATTAACTAGGATTCTAGTGAAAATATGCATTTTATGGTTTAAAGTGTGAAAATTGCATTTCTATGGATTTTAATAGTGAAAACTTCATGTTTTTTTAGGTTTAATGATTCAATTATCAAATGGAGTGAGTTGAAAAGATAATTGGATGATTGATGATGGTTTGAAGTGATAAAAGGAGAATATGAACTGCAAGAGATGAAATACAATTAAAGGAAGTTTTCCAACTTTGACACCTTGTGGTATTTTGGCTATAGTTTGAGCTACAAGTATTGGATTGAGGCAATTCTTATACCATTTTGAAACTAAAGATATAGATCTACATTTGGTATAAAGACATCGAAGTCCATTTTAGTTGTTTTCATTGTCAAAAAGTCGAAATACAGAAGTGCATTTTCATGGTCGAAAGCTGAAACAGGAGATTGACCAGTCAATGGTATTTTGGTCATTTCTCAGGCACAGAGCTTTAAATTGTATGATTCTTGATGCATTGGAAAGATAACTCAAAGAGTTACAATTTTGATGTTTTATACAAGAGTTAGTTTAGCTTCTAACATTGAGAAAATATTAGTTGAAGTTGGACCAAAAACAGAGCAAGGATGAATTCTGTCCAGAAAGTGCAAACCTGCAGAAGCAATACGTGGGGTACAATACGCTACCTAAGGTCACGTATTCGAGGTCGCGTATTCTAGTTTTTCTGCTGCAACTTACTTTGCGACTTATTCTTTGTTCACATGATTTTCCAGCTCAATTCCAGCAAGTAATTTTGGTTGTATCTGACCAAGAAGAATGTGGAAAGTTGGATAACTAACCTTTGGGAGTTTCAAGGGCCAAATATGACAACTAGAAACAACTCATTTGGCTCTTGAATCTTCTATAAATAGCAACCGTTGGAGACCATTTTCACAACTTTAGAAGGTTAGAGAAACTCCACAAAAATGTAGACTTTCACTAGACTTTCCTTAGTTCATTAGTTAGAGTAGTATAGTATAGTTAGTGTAGTTTTTCTTTATTGTATTTGTAGTTAGATTTGGATGAAGATTAGAGGAGCAAAGATAGAGAGTTAGAGCTCATGTAACAAGGGTGATTTCTCTCCTATCACTTTCTCTTTTATATTTAAGTTCATGTTTAGCTATAATACAAGTTTGTATCTTGTTCTTTATGTTTAATTAAAATTTATGCCTAGAGTTATGGATAAACTTGTTATATCTTGTTAGTAATATTTATTTGGTTATTTAATGATATTGTTTTGAGCAAGTTAATTGCCACTTTTGCTTTTCTAATCATGATTAACCGGCCTTTAGTTCTGATTATCTAAAGGTAGGGGTGGCAATCGGGTCCAAATCGGGTTGGCGGGTCAGGTTGAGACTTGGGTATAACAGAAACCCGTTGACCCGAACCCGAAAATTTCAGGTTGGCGGGTCGACCCGAAATGACCCAAAACTTAATTTTAATTTATTAATTTATCACTATAATTTCTAATAAAACCAATTTCGCACAAGACTAATTACATAATCAAGTAATAAAATTTTAAATAAATAATCCCAAACCAAATTTAAAATAAATTAAAACACCATAGAAGTGTTTTATTCCAAACCAAATATAAAATAAATTAAAATAGTATAAAAGTGAAAAAAATAATATAAAACATTATTTGTCTAAATATAATAATTTCAACTTCACACAAGGTAAATAAATTCATTTAGGATTAAGTGATTAATGCCTTTGGAAAAAAAGAATAACTTAGTTTAGTTAGATAAAATTATTTTTATGTTTATTAAATTATTTTTAATTCGTAAACGGATTATCGGGTCACCCACGAGTTGACTCGAATTCGACCCATTTTCTTTTCGGGTTCATCGGGTTCGACCTGATTCTGACCCGAACCTGCGAAACCTCAACCCAAACCCATTAATTTCGTGTTAGGTTCGTGTCGTGTTTTCGAGTCATGTCGGAAATTGCCATCCCTATCTAAAAGTGTTAAGTTTGCAATGAAAATTGGAAGTGATAAACCTAGAAAGTACATTCACGAGAGTAGAGGTGCACCTTTGTGACTTTAGTGATTCGTTTCATATAATTTCATAGAAGAAATAAACTTGTAGTTAATTTCATAACCACGAGAGTACGTATGGTTTAGTTACAAGTATAGTTGATTCACTACAAGAGTAGTTTTCGCATATATTAGGAAATTACGCCATAACTAGTCAAAATAATAGCATTCACTTAACCGATAACTTCACTTGCAAGAATAGTAAGGAATTTCATACCTCTAGGAGTTTTCTACTGTATTTTTGTTGCTTTTATAGTGTAGATTTAATTTCTTGTACTTGTGATAGTCTAAATAATAAAGGAGTTTGAAAATCACCGGTAATTGAAAATCTTCCCTGTGGGATCGACATCTAATACCCTTATGCTCAATAAACGACTCGTATACTTGTGAAAACTCGCGTGTGGGGTATTTAAGATTTTATAAATGTAAAACTTGACTGTAGATGAGTTAATTGTTATATGTATACTCCGCGCTCGTCACCCATGAAGATAAAAAATTTGTGACTCAAGAAGAAATCTTACAAGTGGTCGAGAAAGAAAGTGAAATTATTAGTGAAATTAAAGATGTAACTGAAGATCGTGGCAATGTAAAATATTTTTATTTTGTCGTGGCTGGTGAATTTATTGAAGAGAAAAATCAAATAGTTGACTTAGTTGATATCAATTATGGAGTGGACAATTTAGTCGAAAATTGTGGCAGTGCTAAAATTGATATGATTGTCAATGTGAATCAATCAACACAAAAGTCTGGTAATGTTGAAAATATTAGTGGTGGCAACTATGATTTTGTGATTTCAGGAGATTTTTTTTGGTGATGTGGATGAATTAAATTATGGAGTATCTAATGAAGCACGGGTGAATATGTTTCAGTTTTTTGACAAATGTGATCAAACGAAGAAATTATTTGAGAAGTACAAGTTTCGTCTGCTACTGCACGTAAAGATGAAATTGGAGATCCATTACAAGTTAGAGTTCCACGTCATCTATACAACAACTAAGTTTTCCATGAAGATTCAAACTCAAAATGGTATTGGAGGTGATGACATCAAGAGTTTGGTTTAAGGAGGCAATGAAGTAAATTAAACCAAACTAGTTTAGTATTTAGTTTCCTAATCCTTTTAGTTTCTTGCTTTTGTATCCTATTTGTTTAGTTTCCATATTAGTTTAGAAAATCTCAAGTCAGTTTTCAAGTATGTTTCGGTTTACAATTTTATTTATTTTCTAAAGTTTTGCAATCTATAAATACTATCAGTTTAGTAGGAAATTATTTGAAAAGCTGAGTTAAGTCTTGAAAGTGGGTTTGAGAGAAAACATCATAGTTGAGATTTATGAGTTGTCATGAGCGAAATGCTACGACTTGATATTGTTATTATTGAGTTTTGAATTAATAAAATTATTGATTATTTGTTTTTGTGTTTATTCTCCTCCTCTTCTCACATATTTTTATATGTGCTAAAATTACTTCCGTTGTATGAGTGCATATTTTTTGTGCTAACAAAAAAGAAATATGTTTAATGTTCCATTCAAGAATCGGTTGCTGCCCTGTCCCTATTCTTTCAGAGCACCTTACTATGCCCAAGCAAACTGTGTAGGTTTATAATGTTACTGTAGTTGTGTTGGTAATTTTGGCTATGATGATAGGTAATTTATAAATATTACTTTTTCAAATTTATTGCTGATACTAAATAGCAATAAAAAAAATTAGTATTCATTTTCTCCTATAAGTGATATATCATTCTGAAAACATGTATTGTTAGCACAACAAATCACACAGCGAGCGGAAGGAATTTTGACATATATAAAAATATGTAGGAAGAGGAGAAGAATAAACACACAAAGAAATACTTAACTATTTATTAACTCAAAACTCAACAGTAACAAATATCAAATCGTAATCTTTCGCCCACGATAACGTACATTTCTCAACTATGAAATTTTCTCTCAAACCTATTTTTAGGACTTAACTCAACTCTTCAAGTAATAACTTACTAGACAAATAGTATTTATAGATTCCAAAGCTTCTTAAAACAATTACAATCATAAACTGAAACTTATTTAGACATTGACTTGAGATTTTCTACACTAATATGAAAACTAAATAAACAGGATACCAAAACAAGAATCTAAAAGAATTAGAAAACTAAATACTAAGATAGTTTGGTTTAATTTCCTTCATTACCTCATTTAAACCAAATTCTTCATATGGTCACCTCCAATGCCATTAAGAGTTTAAATCTCCATAAACAAATTCAGTCGCTGTATAGATGATGTGGAGCTTCAACTTGCAATGGATCTTTAATTTCATCTTCACCTGCGGTAGTGGACGAAACTTGTACTTTTCAAACAATTTTTTCGCTTGATCACTCTTGTGAAGAAAAAATTCAAACATTTTTACCCATTCTTCATCCAATTTTCCATAATTTAATTCATCTGCATCACCAAGAAAATTTGGATATTATAATATCATCACACGCATCTTTAGATGTCTGAGTTGCTCGCATAATTGAGGTGCTTTCTGTCTAATTTTCACTTCACATAATATTACAAGAAAGATGTGGATAGTTTGAAATATTACGGGAGTCATGCGGTAACATGAAATTATTAGTAATGACCCTGTTCATTAAGATTCTATAGGGTAGAAGAAAGAAAATAACACTAAGGAAAACTATGTAGAATCAATTATCCAAAGAATCACAACAATCACTAAATCTATTAGGACTATCGATCCCCAAACCAATTTGTTCTTCTATATTTACCAACTCATTTACAAAAGTAGTGCTTGGTATTTCAGGCAATTAACCATGGAATGAGCGCTTCATTTCTGGATGAAGTGCTTGAAGTCACTGGAAAATTTTTCAAACTTCCATTGGATGAGAAAAAGACATATTCCAGGGATGAAAACGGGATTGACGGCTATGGGAATGGTGTAATCTATTCAGATCGTCAAACCGTTGATTGGAATGATCGGCTGTATCTTCATGTGCTCCCGAAGAGTATCAGAAAATTTGAAAAATGGCCTCGCCCTCCTCAAAATTTAGGGTAAACCTGCCACACCTACCCACCCCCCCCCCCTCAAAAAAAACAAAAAAAAATGCACTCCGCCAACTTTGACATAATGTTTTTACTAATCCGTGCAGAATAGTCAAACAAAATAGAGAGAGTAAGTCCACTATAAATTTCAAAAATTATCATTCACCTCTAAAAATGAAGAAATTTTAGAGAAGAAAATTCAAACGTTTGCAGACAGGGGCGGAGGGAGGGGGGGCAACCGCCTCCCCTCCAATTGTTAAAAAAAAAATCTAAGTAAAAAAATTTTTATTATTATGTTTTGCCCCTCCCAAAAATTGATCAAAAAATTTACTTTGCCCCCCCAAGTGCCCAAACAATAATGTTTGAAAGTTATTTGGACTTGGTCCAAATAACAGAGAATTGCCACTTTTCTTAACGGACTTCATACAAGTGCAAAGAAAAGATAGCCAGTTAACCTGGCAATTGACTTTGCTACAGTTCTTCTTCCTAGAAAGTAGAAACGTCAAAATCTTCTCACCTTGTTCCGCAAAGATGTATCAAATCTGCTCAAACGATACATCATTAATTACTGGAATTGATCCTTGTGAGCTCACAAAGTCATGGCTTCTCATCGAGTAGAGACCATTAAAGGCTTGAAGAACTTTCTCCTGTGAAGACCTTCCCCCGCACATGGCTAAGGATTGTACCATTGCATTTTGCATGGTCTAGGTAATTTTTCTTTTAGCATTTGCTGAACGTGTCTTCTTTTTTTTTTCAGGAAGTAAAGGGGTTGTTTCATATTATTGTATCATCAGAGCAGGTTAATGAATTAGACATTGGTTGCTTAAATTGACCTGTAAGTTGCAATGCCAGATAAACTAACACTGATCATCAATACCATTTCAGACTATTGTAGCTATTACCATTTTCCAGGTTAGTTTGACATTGCATTTATTTAGTGAAATGTGGGTGTAAAAAGTTCGCCCGCCAGTTGTTTGATGAATTGCTCAAGAGGGACTTGTATTGTTTTTCGTACTTGGTCTTCTGAATTCGGGTGATAAGCATTTATTTTAGTTGATTCTGAGACTGGTTTCCTTTTCCAATTTTCATACTAATTTTATTTTGAGGATCCTGTTGGCTTCCTTGGGTGATGGCCGGGCATTTCAGTCAGGCTGAATGGCCGAAATTTGTAAGGGAATTAGGGAAATCAATCTTTTGCATTGGTCAAATTCCCATCTCTATAGGCCATAACCAACATTTCTCAATCAATTTTATTTCGATTACAAGTTGTTGTTTTGTTGCAAATATAGTGGTAATGGCCAACAGGACAATTGATTCTTTTTTCAAGAAAAGACGTCTAGAACCAAGTGGAAGTGGTGAAACTCCTTGTCCTCTTCGTGATTCTTCTCCTAAGCATCAAACAAAGAAATTTTGTAGAGTTGAATCATTAGAGTTTGATATTTCATCCATAGAACGTGATCCTAGAAAGCGAAAATCCATTTGGGAATATCCAGAGCATCAAAGGGATGAGGTACGGAGAGCATATATTAAGTTTGGGCCATACCAACCTGAGCTTCCGATTGAATCAATGGTTGTTGACAAGAAGGGCCGACGTTTCCTTTTCTCTTGGTATAAATTGTTTCCAGATTGGTTGGAATTTTCTCCAACAAAGAATGCTGCCTTTTGTCTTCCTTGCTCACTTTTTTCCAAGCCAACGGACCGTTTTGGATCAATGGCCTTCACTGTTAGGGCGGTTATTTGTATTTAACCTTTGGTGAAAACTATCACCTATGAAACCCCAAGATCTTTATGGCGATTATTGAGAAATAATTAACATAAAATTGCGGAAGCGTACCTAAATCCATATTGACAAACTTGATACTTGAATCCCTTGAGATTTTGGGGTGGCCTTCCAGGTCAACACGTATTTGCCGATCCTTTGAGAGAATCCTTTAGTATCTCTCTGGTATCTTTCCTGACGATGGGATATCAGGGAAGAGGTATTTTGTGGTATTAGGGAATACGACAACTAGAATAATGATACGTGTGACCTCGGGACCATAACCCTATTTATAGGTAATATTTAATTACCTTTTGGAGCCCTATTTCAGCCCATCATAGAAATAGGAACTCTTAAATCTCTACACATTAAAGGCCCGCATCCTATTAGATACATTAAATCCAAACTATATTTGATCACTTTAATTGGGTTTAACCTTAATCGACAGTTTGCAATACATAATTATTCACATATAAGTCCAATGTTGGATTAAAGATCCAACAATCTCCCACTTGGACTATATGTGTAACCTTATAATTATGTTTTGCAATTAACCGTATGAGCTCAACTTTACTGTCATTATCACAATGTATCTGTAACCAATTCGGTCCATCAATTATACCAATATAGGATCAAAGCGGCTTTTGTTACAATTTCGTAATTCGACCTATCAATGATCACATATATCGATATAACTGAATGACATGAATTATGATGTTGATGTGTAGCATGAAAATTTCATGTAATGTGATCAAAGCATGCCTATTTTCAACTGGTCCACCTTAAATGAGATCAAACCATACCAAAATCAGAGTGTAGATAAATTCAAACTTTATTTATGCATAAAATACCCTTAAATCTTTAATAATCGAAAAATATCATAAGAGCGTTTAAAATAACAAACTCCCACTAAAACTGTACATCATTTGATAACACGACACCCATACGAGCAGTATGCTCATGAAACATTTTGGGTGGTAATCCCTTAGTAAGCGGATCCGCAACCATGGAGTTTGTCCCGATGTGCTCTATCGATAACTGTCCATTCTGCACTCTTTCTTTAACAGCCAGGAACTTGATAACTATATGTTTAGATTTGGTCGAGCTCCTGTTGTTATTGGAATATAAGACTGCTGACTTATTGTCACAGAATAATTTGAGTGGTCTTTCAATGCCATCCACTACACGTAATCCTGTGACGAAATTTCGCAGCCAAATTCCTTGGTTGGATGCCTCATAACAAGTTATAAATTCTGCAACCATAGTGGTAGATGCTATGAGGGACTGTTTAGCACTCTTCCAAGCTATGGCACCTCCAGCCAACAAGTACACATAGCCTGACGTTGACTTCATAGTATCTTGGCATCCAGTATAATCGAAATCAGTATACCCAATGATCTCTAATTCATCTGACTTCCGATACGTGAGCATGTAGTCTTTTATTTTCTGTAGATACCGTAAGACCCGTTTGGTTGCTTTCCAATGATCTAATCCAGAATTACTCAAATATCTACCCAACATCCCAGTAATGTACGCAATATCCGGACGCGTACATATTTGAACATACATTAGACTCCCTACTGCTGATGCATAAGGAATCTTTTGCATCTCTTTTTCCTCAAAAGCATTTTTGGGACACTGCTCAAGACTAAATTTGTCTCCTTTAGCCACATGGGTGTCACCTGATTTACAATTTTGCATGCCATATCTTTTAAGAACCTTTTTGATATAACCCTTTTGTGATAATTCTAAAATACCCCGAGAGCGATCACGGTTTATCTGTATGCCTAACACAAAAGATGCATCACCAAGATCTTTCATTTCAAAATTTTTAATTAAAAATTTCTTGGTTTCATGCAATAGACCAATATCGTTGCTGGCAAGCAAAATGTCATCAACATACAATACCAGAAAAATATACTTGCTCCTACAGAACTTATGGTATATGCAATCATCTATTAAATTCATCTCAAAACCAAATGAGATGATCATTTGATGAAATTTGAAATACCATTATCGAGATGCTTGTTTGAGCCCATAGATGGATTTTTTATGTTTGCAAACCATATTCTTTGGATCTCCTGATACAAAATTTTCTGGTTGCACCATATAAATCGTCTCATCAATGTTACCATTGAGAAACGCTGTATTTAAATCCATCTGATGTAACTCAAGATCGAAATGCGCCACTAGTGTCATGATAATTCTAAAAGAGTCCTTTGTAGAGACCGGAGAGAAGGTTTCTTTATAATCGATACCTTCCTTTTGTGTAAATCCCTTGGCGACAAGGCGAGATTTGTATCTTTGCATATTGCTTTTCGAATCCATTTTGATTTTAAATATCCATTTACAACCAATGGGTTTCGCACTTTCTGGCAATAGGACAAGATCCCAAACATCATTGTCCTTCATGGATTTAATCTCCTCATTCATGACATCGATCCACTTTTGAGAATTTGAACTTTCCATGGCTTGACGGAAGTTGACTGGATCATCTTCCATCAATCTAGGGTCATCATCATGTTCTTAGAGAAAAATAATGTAATCATCTGGCACTGCACTTCTCCTTTCTTTAGTGGATCTTCTTAATGGCGTTAGTTCTTGGAGAGAAAGAGTTTGTTCTTCTATAACAGTTTGCTGTTCGACATTGTCTTGATTTGTCATATCATGATCAAGTTCAGGAATAAGATCCTGAGTAAGAGTAATGACTAACCTGAAGGAATATTAATATATTTTTCTTTAAATACAATGTCCCTTACTGTATTTTCTCCTCCAAACTCGACATCCTCAAAGAACCGAGCATTTTCTGTCTCAAAAATTGATTTGATTGTAGGATCATAAAACTTGTAACCTCTGGATCTTTCAGAGTATCCAATAAAATAACAACTAATCGTTCTTCAATCCAGTTTCTTTTAATTAGATCTATAAGGCCTTACCTCAACTGGACACCCCCAAACATGCATATGCTTTAAACTGAATTTTTTTCCTGTCCAAAACTCATAAGGGGTTTTGATAGTTGCTTTAGTTGGAACTCTATTAAGGATATATGCTGCAGTCTTAAGTGCTTCTCCCCAGAGTGACTTTGGTAAGGTAGAATGACATATCATACTCCTTACCATGTCTTTAAGCGTTCTATTTCATCTTTCAGCTACACCATTCATAGTGGGTGAACCAGGCATAGTGTACTGTGAGACGATACCGCATTCCTCTAGGTATTTAGCAGATGGTCCAGGACGTTGTTCACCTGAACCGTCATATCTACCATAGTATTCACCACCACGGTCAGATCTGATGCTTTTAATTCGTTTGTTGAGTTGATTCTCAACTTCAGCTTTAAAATTTTTGAACACGTCCAGTGACTGTGATTTTTCTAAAATGAGATATATGTAGCCATATCTTGAAAAATCGTCTATGAACGTTATAAAATATTGTTGATCATTCCAAGCAGATGTAGGAAATGGTCCACAAATATCTGTATGTATAAGTTCTAAGACGTCTAAGGACCTATTGGCTTCAAATCTTCTTTTATTGGTTTGTTTCCCCTTTATACAGTTAATACAATCATTAAAATCTGTAAAATTCAAGGGATCGAGAATTTCATTTGACACAAGCCTTTCCATTCTCCGTTTGGAGATATGTCCCAATCTCTTGTGTCATAATGCAGATGTATTCTCATTGGCTAATTTTTTTTTTACTCCTCTAGTACTCAAATGCAGAGATTCATTAAATGAGACAATTGTATCAATTAAATATAGATTATCGTAGTGCATTAAAGAATCAGAACCAATCAATTTTGAATCATGAAACAATTCAAATTTTCCATTTTCAAATGAACAAAAATAACCAAATTTGTCCAAAACAGAAATAGAAATTAAATTCCATCTAAAAGACGGTACAACAAATGTCTCATAGAGATCCAAATAAAATCCGGTCTTTAACAACAATCTAAAAACTCCAATTGTCTCAACTTGAACTGTTTTGCCATCGCCCACGTAAATATATCTTTCATTATTATTAGGGTTAATTCCACTTTGTCCCCCCAAACTTTGGACGATTATCCACTTAAGTCTCTAAACTTCAAAATGGGACACTTAAGTCCCTAAACTTATAAATACCTCCCACTTAAGTCCTTGAACTTATAAAATGGGATACTTAAATCCTTAAACCCTTATAAAATGGGACATTTCGACCACCAACGGCATTCAGGATTTGTTAACAATTTTCCTTAAGTGGGAGGTATTTATAAGTTTAGGGACTTAAGTGTCCCATTTTGAAGTTTAGGGACTTAAGTGGATAATCGTCCAAAGTTTGGGGGGACAAAGTGGAATTAACCCTTATTATTAGGCTTTCGGCAATTCAGGCATCCCTGCATAGACACACTGATGTGAGTTGTTGCACCAGAATCTAACTACCACGTGTGTCTAGGTACCGAAGTTAAATTAACCTCAGAATAAACTAAATTAAGAAGCATACATTTCTTAGTACGCCAAGCGTGATTGTTGGTGCAATACTTCTTTTGATACCCTTCAACTCCACAGAAGAAACAACTATTCTTTCCCTGATCATTTGATTTCTTTTGTTGTTTCTTTTGTGGCGCTGTACCTGCAGCTCCTTTTTCTTTCTTCCTCTTAAATCCCTTGCTTTTATTATTAGTGGTTGATACCAGATGGGCACTTTCTGTCTGCTCTTGCTTCAACCTTTCCTCTTCCTCTATACAGTGTGAGATGAGTTCATTTAGAGACCAAGTCTCCTTTTGACAGTTGTAACTCACCTTAAATTGGCTAAACTGTGTAGGAAGAGATATTAAAATCAAATGCACTAGTAACTCTTCAGAGAGTTTTAATTTAAGTGCATTTAATTTCGAAGTAAGATGAGACATCCCCATGATGTACTCTCTGATATTGCCTTTACCACTATATTTCATTGAAACTAGGCGTGTCAAGAGCGTACTAACTTCAGTCTTTTCGTTCTTGACAAACCTTTTTTCAATGTCCTGAAGGAAATCTTTAGCGGTTACAATCGTTTCTGACATTGTTCCGCTGAATGCTTCTGGAACGGCCTTTTTAATGATCATCAGACACAAGCGATTTGATCTCTCCCACCTCTCATTATTTCTCTTTTCATCAGAGGTACTCTGATCTGTAAGAGGTGGGGGAGAATCATCCCTTAACGCAAGGTCGAGATCCATTATTTCAAGTACTATCAAGAGATTTTCTTTTCAGGACTTGAAGTTTGTGCCATTCAACATAGGAATATTATTGATGTTGAAAGTAATATTCGTAAGATCATTTGCAACTGAACAGAAAACATTAAATAATTAAAACATGCTCACATAAACCAAACAATAATAAATTTAAATAAAGGTAACCCCATCTCAAGATACCGATGTTCCATTAATATTTTGTCTTTGGACAAAAATATTAACTTTTAAGTGATATCTTGGTGCAGTAATAAATACTGATAATAATAACATGTCAAAAATAAATTTTCCTTTGGGCAAATTTATAAATCACATGTAAAATCTAAATAATTATCACGTATTTATTACCACAAGTGCACATGTAATTTCATTAAATATTGACCTTCCTTTGGGCCGATCAATATTCATAAAATTACAAGTACCCAACTAGTTATATTTTAAAATAAATTAATTTTCATAATAGAGGTCACTTTGGTGACATATTATTTCAATTAATTTATTTCAAAATATATATAATCATACCAATATTCAAATTTAAAATTATACAAATTAACTAAAATTTTTTATCAAAGTCAACTTTAGTTAACTCTGATCAAACCAATCAATTGGACCAAAACTTATTGGACCAAGGATCCATATCCATAATTTGACCCAAAATTATCATTCAAGCCCAAAAAAAATTTTCCTTGAAATCCATAAGTACTTTATAAAACTACATATTTAATGGGCCACACATATGAATTTTATAGGGTTTAAATTTCCTATATAATTTTATTAGGGTTCACTTAAATTAAAGAAACCCTAATTTTCTTAACATAAATATTCATAAGTAAGGAAACCAGCCAAAGCGTCCAATTATAAATAAATTTGAGCTACAAAGGCATAATGAAAAGTCACGGCAAAAGGAAAAATATTTTGGCTTTCTGTTTGAGAAAAGACAAATTACATGACAATCAATTATGATTTCGATCCACGTGGCAACTAGTAATTAAGCTAAGCCGAATTCTCCAGATGTAAAAGTAGGGAATCGGCCAACCAAAAAAAAAAAACATGAAGAAACAATTTGAATCATACAACTAAAGTTGGACTACGGTGGGATCCACTATATTTCATATATTCAAAAGCATTGAATGATTTGACCACAGGCAATTCATGTCTATTAACTATACATGAACATTCGTCCAAGGTAGTACATTACTTACGTAAGCACCCATAAACATAAAAAACCACATAAGGACTCGTCAAGCCATGGAAGCGGAACCCACGAATTCATTTTTTTTTCCTTGTTTGCATATGAGTCAGAGGGGCGCCGTGCAAACGAAAACATAATTTACCATAATTCTGAATTCATGTAGTGCGGCAGAAGCAACCAAAATCATACACATATATGATTAAAGCAGTGAATCCACAAGACTTGAACACATAATAAACATATATTAACAGCATCAGAGTCCGCAGCTAGTAGCCATGAAAACAGAACCAATAATAACAAAAACTATGAATTACTAAAACAAAGTTATTTCTTAATAATCAACTATATGGGCTCTGATACCACTTGTTAGGGCGGTTATTTGTATTTAACCTTTGGTGAAAACTATCACCTATGAAATCCCAAGATCTTTATGGCGATTATTGAGAAATAATTAACATAAAATTGTGGAAGCGTACCTGAATCCATATTGACAAACTTGATACTTGAATCCCTTGGGATTTTGGGGTGGCCTTCCAGGTCAACACGTATTTGCCGATCCTTTGAGAGAATCCTTTAGTATCTCTCTGGTATCTTTCCTGACGATGGGATATCAGGGAAGAGGTATTTTGTGGTATTAGGGAATACGACAACTAGAATAATGATACGTGTGACCTGGGGACTATAACCCTATTTATGGGTAACATTTAGTTACCTTTTGGAGCCCTATTTCAGCCCATCATAGAAATAGGAACTCTTAAATTTCTACACATTAAAGGCCCGCATCCTATTAGATACATTAAGCCCAAACTATATTTGATCACTTTAATTGGGTTTAACCTTAATCGACAGTTTGCAATACATAATTATTCACATATAAGTCCAATGTTGGATTAAGGATCCAACATTCACAACTAGTGAATTTAGATCATATGTCCCACACAGTCAAATAGATTTGTAAATATGATGATATTTTTGTATATGTGAAGCGTATAAGTAATTTTCATTCTATACAAGGTTGTTTCTAATCTTGTGGTATATATGTTCACATTATTTTTTTTTGTAAATATATTTTACTTTCATTGCTGTAGACTCGCCCCCAAAGTTAATTCCTAGCTCCGCCACTGTTTGCAGATAACTAAATACCGACCTAACTCTTATTGTTTACCTGTCTTAGTGCACGGAATAAAAAAACTCTTGACATAGTACTAGTGCTCTTATACACAGGGAATTATTATTGAGTAGATGTCCTAATTTGCCGACCCCATCTTTCTGTCATACTTTGATTTTAACACTGAGCCACAAAATTACGAATTTGGCACACCATCAACCTATATGCTCGAACAATTAACGTAATTGGACTGAAACTAATTGCGTCGAGAACACATAAGAATGTGTCCTATTTTCCAGTACACCAGTGCTAACTAGGAAATAAGCAGGTATGCATACATATTTTCTCTGCTTAATTGTGTTAGCAGCTTCTGAAATTGGATTTATCTGGCTACAGTTAGTGATTTCAAGGTGTTAAATGAAAGAAAAAAATGGGCTAACTTATTACCTGTTAGTCTCTTAAAAGATGGGACAAAAATATACAAGTTGCAAAAAAAAAAAAAAGGTAGACGTAAAACTGTTTAGGTTAATTTCTTGAAAATGTAGTACTTCTTTCTTGACTTGCCAGGGAAATCTTTCTTGAATTCACAGAAAGATTGCGGGTGATGAATGAAATCATTGTTAAGGCCATGGAAAAGTCACTTGACTTGGAAGAAAATGGTTTTCTTGATCAATTTGGTGAAAGTCCCATAGTCCTTGCAAGGTTTAACTTCTACCCTCCATGTCCATGGCCTGATCGCATACTTGCAACCAAGCCGCAAGGAGATGCGTCAGGAACCACTTATCGCTTGCAAGACAAAGAAGTGGAAGGCCTTCAAGTCTTGAAAGATGATCAGTGGTATCTAGTTCCACTTACTCCCAACGCCATTGCCTTTAATGTCGGTGATCAAGTTGAGGTAACTTTTACCAAAAGTATCGCAATCCGAAACGGGCCTAAATCCCGACCCTATGAGTATTATATATATAATATAATACTATATATATTGTATACATAGATGTATTATATACATAATAATGTATATTGTCTATAATTATACATACTATAGTGTAAAAAATTAATAATCTATTCCAGTCATATGGTAATATATAAACCTCAAACATAAATTATGCATAAGTATGCATAATGAGTCGAGCATGGGCCCACAGAATGAGTCCAAACTCCAAAGAACGAAAGCTCAAATGCTATCCTTTTGGCGAGCTAATTTTGGCTTGTCAAGATCTAACTTAAAAAGTCCAATTGATTTCTCTAGTTATATCGAAGCAAATAACTAAACAGCCAAAAGGAAAAAAAAAAAAGAAAAAGAAAACAGGAGGCCGTGTATTCAATGTATTATACTTAATTTTTGGGGGACTACAATACTTATCAATTGGTGGGAGGAGTAAATTTGAAAGAAAACCTTATCATTTATGAGAATTCTTTATATGTCCTGTTTTATTTTAGTTTCTTAGATTGATATTCTAAATACTTGTAGAATCTCTAGTTGGAGGGAGTGTTAGATTAGGTGGTAAGATGTGAGATACTAAGTGAGAAGTCCTGGACTCAAAACTTTTTATTTATCAAAAAAAAAGTCGTAAAAAAACTATTAGAACTTTCAGTTCTTATGATATTCTAAAACTAAAATCTCAATTTGTGGCTAAGTTTGCATCTAATAGCAAGGTGATCAAAAAGGCCATGCCAACGTATTTACACGAGTGAACTATGACATTTTTTTGACTCAAAATGCCATAATATTGACTACGGTGCCATTTTCTAGAATATTGGTTGGAATCTTGATTGCTCTTACCTTCAGCACTACATTTTCTTGACTATTTCTACTAAGAATTGTGATCATTACACTGACTTGCCTTCAAATTATTCCAATCACAAGCACTCAAATGAGTTTTAGTGGTATGATCAACTAGGTGACGTTTATAGGTGAGTGGAATACAAAATGATACTCGTCATGCTTATGGTATAAATATTACTGTATATTGCTTTCCTTGAATATCTACACTCTTGTTTGCTAAGTTTTTTTTTTTTTTTTGATAAGTTCTTGTTTGCTGAGTTGGCTTGTACTATTGTGCAGATAATGACTAACGGGATATATAAGACCCCCATACATAGAGTAGCAACAAACAGAACAAGAGAGAGAAAGACTCTGGCTTTGTTCTTTGCTCCCGAACCAACAAGGGAAATCAAACCGGTTGAAGGTCTAATCAGCAACAAAAACCCGAGGATGTACAAAAATGTCACAGATTATTCGCGAAACTATTTTGAGTATGTTCAGCAGGGAAGAATGCCTATTGATGCAATGAAGCTTTGACACAGACAACGAGAAGAATTTATTTTAGTTGTCAGGTAGTTTTAGATTCCCCTTTTATCTTCGGTTCAATATGCATTCAATATTCATCAGATATAATAGTTGAAAAATGTAATTGCCTATACTATTTTACTTGTCGTCGTTATGAGATTGATTATTATTTACAAATTAAATTCATCTAAGAAAATTCAGCAGTTCCATGCATATAACATCTTTGTATGTCAATCATCTGCGAATTACTTTGAAAACATGATTTTCTTTTTAGTAGTGATATAAAGTTGATTTTACTTTATTAAACAATAAGGATGGATTTAGTTCCTTTCTTTGCAAAAAAATTGTAACGGGCTTATTGCCAAGTGAAAGAAGAGTTTTTTTTTTTTTTTTTAAAGAAGCAGCATTTTATTACAAATATTACTGGAAATGGTCCAGCAAGAATTGCTTGACAAAGTCAAGTGTAAAATTCCACAGAAATTCCCACGCCAACTGATGAGCAATTCTATAAGAATCTCTAGGAGCCTGGTGATGCAATAATCAGGTTCAAAGATTCAACGATTGAACATTGACTGATACCTAAGAAAGAATTTAACTCATAAAACAAAGGATTTACACCTACTATATATGTGGGGTGCCTTTTAAAATGACACCATGAAATCTAATGGATCAAAACGAATAGAGCTTCGAAAAAAGATTCAAGCATTAATACAGTGGCACTGTCTTCGGAACCCTCACACCGCACACAGGATCTCTTACTCAGCTAGGAGGCTTATGGTGATTGTGAAAAAGAGGGTTAAAGATCAAACGTTAATTGATAGCTAAGAAAAAATCTAGTTCATAAGATCTAATGTAGGGGTATGGACTCAATAATGATGTAAGGAGGAGGGCCGAAGATCTCACATTAATTGATGGTAAGAAACAGTCTAAGGTAGGATGTTTATGGTAATGTAAGGAGGAGTGCCCAAAGTACATCGATTGATAACTAAGGTCTTGTTTTATAATTCAATACTTAAGATTAATAGATTTAGATTTTAACATGTTCAGACACGTTTGATAACAAAAAATTGAATATATGAATTAATTAAGCGACATTAAATTTCTTAGGTAAAACTTGCTCCAAAAAATAAATGACAAGTTATTTATTTATCACTGAATGTAATATACACTCAAATATATTAGATTTAGTACTTAACAATTCAATAATTTAATGGATTCAAATTTTAAATTTCAATTTTCAGACTTCATTTTTAGCAAACGCTCCCTAAGAAAGTGTCTAATTTATAAGGTAGTGGCGCGGTTCCTATGGTGATATAAAGAGGATGACCAAAAATTCTACGTCAATTGATAATCAAGAAAGAATTTACCTCATAAGGTAGGTATTCACTTCTTCCGTGTGAGGGTGTTATTTTAAAAGGACAAAATTGTGAGATCCAATGGACCAAAACTTATTTGTATTTTAGAGTATTACTGTAAATAGTATTTTAAACAGACTTCTTTTTAAAAAAAAAAAAATGCCCAAAATAGGCGACCCCTATGTAATTGGCAGTGAAAGGCTGGAATGAAGACACAAACTCAAAATCCAGTGGGCTTTTCCTGACACAATAAGAATTTCAAATTCGGTAATGACAGTAGTGAT
Organism: Coffea eugenioides; assembly: GCF_003713205.1. Taxonomy (NCBI): domain Eukaryota; kingdom Viridiplantae; phylum Streptophyta; class Magnoliopsida; order Gentianales; family Rubiaceae; genus Coffea; species Coffea eugenioides. Next base: position 10,697,269 of record NC_040037.1, read on the forward strand.
AATTTTAGGCATAGCCCATGATGGTTTTGCAAAATGCTTGAATAAAGGAAAGAATGATTTGCAGTACATAATGCTATTTGACTTGCACCTAAAACGCTTAAATAAAGGAGAGAGTTAGGTTGGATGATAAAAAGGAGGGACTATAAGTAGAAGATCTTGAATTCAATGTTTTCTACTTATAAAAAAAGTTGTTTAAATAAGAGAAAAAGGGGGAGAGAGAGAGAGACTTATAACTGAAAGGTTAACAAGATTGCCATGCCATTGTAATGTATGAAATGTTAGTTTCTTTGATAGCTCACTCCGATGTCTAGAATTTAGGTATATTTACTCTATATATATTTTCTTAACCTATAGCAGTAATTTTTCATTCTTTTGGCTAAAGTCACAATCCAAGTTCTCAAATAATGGACTTTGTGTCACAAATAATAGTGCACTTATTTTGCTTTTTAGCTAAACGCTTAAAGCAAAACTAATACTGGTATGATTATCGGTATTTCCTTTTGGAGTTTGATTCATTGATCTAACTTTTGTTTGTATGACGTATTCCTCAAAGGACTCTACATGATAGCTACAAAGTCAAAAATGATTCACAATTTTTTATTTTGGAGATTTCTACACTTATCTTTATCATTTAGACGTATCGTAATAAATAGAGATGGTAATGGGGTCCCCGACCCCCCACCCCGCTGCCTACTAATTCCTCCCGCCTCCGTTTCTCGTGCCCTATTTTTTTGAAAAATAAATTTTAAGGTTGAAATATGAGTTTTTAATTTAAAATAAGGAAAAAGAAGGGTCTAAAATGGGACTTAAAATATGTGAGGATTTTGGCCTAAAATAATATTCTAAAAAGGGTTTTTAGGAAAAAATAGAAGTCGTCACTTGGTATTGAGTTTAGGTGTATCAAGTCACCCAAAATATATTTTGAAATAAATAAAATAAATAAAACCTCTTTTAGATGACTCCAGATATTTGAAAACAAGAGAAATGTTCGGGAGTCATGGTTGAAGAAAAGGAAGGCAAATATTTGATAGGGTCAAACTTAAGGCACCCTTTCAATCTAACCAAGGCTAGTTGCGAGATTTAGTCGAAAATTTTCCTAATCTAATCTATAAAACTTATCACATTAGAATATTTCTATATGGATGCGAATCTAGACCTAGGGGAATATCGGGAGGGTCGAAATATCTTTTCAAAATTTAATTAGTGCAAATCACATTAATTGGGATGTTCAAGAGTGATTCCTTGAAGAGGTCACAAATATGCAAAAAATGAGACTTGAAGAAAAGCAAAAATTATAATATATAGATAAATACACATGACTTAAAAGAAAAGAATGCAACATAATAGATACAGGAGACTAAAATTCGTAACATAATTTTCCTTCTTATAAAGGGGGAAAGAGTGTGCTAAGGCTAAGAAACCCAACTCGTTCATTTTCTATATTTTAAGGATGACTCTTCTAACCTAGTCAAGCAAATGGACTAACCTACTTCTAATTTCCTAAATGAAATGTAAGTCTAAATGTCATATTTCACGCACATAAGGATAAGGGACATAATATATAGAGAAAAGATCATGCAAGGTGAGAAAAAGACCCTAAAAATAAAAATATGCATGAAATGTGATAAATGTCATACAAACATGAAACTCTAGCGCGTAGGTAGCCCTAAGGGTCTAACATTGGACTAGCACATGTCTATAAGTTCTCACTAGCGTTGGACTAGTGAGAAATCGAGGAGAAAGGCCACAACTAGTATTGGACTAGTGTGATGACGTCATGCATTTATTATAAATAAATAAAACATGCAAAGCATAATTAAAGTAAATGAACACATAAAACACATACAGCACACAACACATACGCATAATATTTAGATGCAAAAATTCTAAAAAAAACGAATAAACACATAAGCACACAAGCATGCAAGCATACAAGCAAAAAAACGTACATAATGACCTAACTATTACATTTGGAGCCCTAACTACAATCTAAGAGGGGAATTTGAAAAATAATAACCTGACTATTACATTTATCTAACTAAATACATTTCTTGGACATCTATCTATTACAATTTGGCATTTAAATGCTTCCCAAATAATTAAAAAAAATGAAACTTAAAATGAATAAAATGAGTAAATAAAAGAAAAAAGCACTCAAAACATGCAATCACACATAAAAAACACGTAGGAGTACATAAAAGAATTTACAATAATAATAGAAGATGCCTCTCTTGAAGTTGTGGTTAAATAGGGTGGCATTTACCCTATTTATGCTTCAAAATCAACAAAATAATCAAAGCATCAATTTAATTAATAATTAAAAAGAAAATGCAAACATATAGCAAATTCAATTCATTATTATAAAGAAATATAAATAACCATGAAATTCCTAATATCTATTAATTAAATGCATCTAAATGCGGCATAACTATCAATTAAAGAAGATAGACAAATAGTGCTTAAGAAAAAAAAGCTATCAGGGATCTAATTGCAAAAGTTAAGAAATTTTTTGATCAAATTATAATTTTTGGAAATTTTGGGGTCAAAATTAAAGAAAGATAAAGTTTAAGGACTAAATTGAAATTAAATTAGGGACCTAATTGAAAGAAATCAAAATGGACTATAGTGAAATTACTCAGAAGAATAGAGACTAAACTGCAATTTCCGTATCAGATTTCTGAAGGAACCAGACCACTGGGTCAATTTTGTTATTTTCTTGGGCTAATGATTCCCTGGCCGAGAGAAAGTCCAAACAGAAAACACAGGCCAGCCTACTCTTTTGTCCAAGCAAACCCAGCCAAAAATGCATGGGTTTTGGCCTCCAAGGCCCAGTCATAACCCAAGAAAATATACACAACATCTATTTGACATAAGCCCAACAAAAACAATAACCCAAATCTTAATGTATTAAATCTACCAAAAATTATTAAGCTTTGATAATGTCCTAAAATCCAAAAATAATTTGATAAAAAACATGCTTAAAATATACAAAAGAGGTTTAAGGCTTGAAAGGGGAAAAATTGATTCAATATCACAAATTTTAAGGCCATAGTATAATTATGATAAAGTTGAGTGGTCAAAATATAATTTTCAGATTTTCCATGCAATCTGAAGTTTTCTTCCGCAACTCTGGGTTCATTCATCAACTAAAGGTGCTACCAACAATCATAAAAAATTTGGACCAAAACGAGATCATGCAGCCTGGAACTCAAGAAAAACTCATCACTTGAATATCATATTTAATCACATACAAATATGGTAGAAATCCCAAGCTAAGAGTTTACAAGAAATGCAGCAGAAGGAAAGAAAAAGCAGAGAGCAAAATGGGAGAAATCTGTTACAGATTCGAGCTTATACGAAGGGAGAGAGTTTAAAGGGTTACCTTTGATGTTTTAAAAGTCAAAACAATGCTTTACACCGTAAAGGAAATGGATCCAAACGTGGGAAAATCACAAATGGAAGCTCAGTTTTTGCTATGAAATTTCTTCAAAGGCTGACGACTCCGTGAATTTGGGCCTCAATTTGATGGACTTGGATTGTTTTTCCTGAATTGTTTCTGCATGAAAGTTGTTATAATACATCCCAGGAAAGTTTAAAAGCAAATAAACAGTCCCAAAAGCTTGAAATATGATTGGAATTTGATGAGAAAGCAGGCTGATGGCTCAGCCAGATAAAAAAATTTTTTTCCAGAAAATCTTGTTTTTTTTTTTCTTTTACTCCCTCTTTTCCTCTTTTGGTTACCCTCTTTCTTGTTTTTGCTTTTACGCTGCCCCTCTTCCTTTCTTACCCTAACCCTTGCGTTTTGTTGGTATTTAAACGAGACAAAAACCCCCCTAAATCCTAAGATCAATGGTGGAGATGGGTTGGTTTTTTGTGGCTCATTTGGAGCCATTAGATCAATTTCCCAGCTGTTTTTTAGGATAAGAATTGGAAGCTGATATGGCTCTTTGGCTAGGGAACTTGAAGGGAAAAAAATGGAGCAAAAATTGCATCCAAATTGCCAGCTGCAACGTACCATTTCTTGCTTCTGGTACGAAGCGGGAAGAAGGTGATGCGCTCGTGCTTGCACGCGCGCGTGGATCAGTTTTTTTTTTTTTTTTTTACAAAAAATCTGATGAATCTCTTTTTTCTTTTCTTTTCTTCTATCTTTCCTTTTCTTTTCTAATTTCCTTCTAATTTTTCTAAGAATGAATTGAAATGATTTTCTTTAGAAAAAGTAAGAAATAAAAATAAAATAAATAAAATGAATAAATGAAATAAAAATAAAAATAAATAATATAAAATTTTTTGGTGTCTACACCGTCCCTACCCCTGCTCCTCCCACCACGCCCAGGTTCCCTGCAGGGCACTCACGGGGTTAATAAAAATTTATTATATAATTTTATTATAGTGAAATTTTAGCAAATAATTAAGTACTAAAATATCAATACATCACCAAATTATTATTCATTATAATTTCACAATTGAAACTCATAAAAACAATCAAACAAAAGTTATTTGAATACAATCTAATATGATGAAATAAATACAACTAAAGTAGTCAAATTTTTACTTTTGGTACAAATAGCATCACTAATTCATTATTGTGCTTGCACTTTTTTTTTTTTGAGAAAAAAGTGTTATTGTATTAAGTATCATTAGGAATTTAGTATAAATGTATTAGTAAATTTAGTATAACTAATTAATAATTTCTATTAGTAGACATATATAGTTATTAGTATAATTTATAATATCAATTATATTACATATATTAATATACATTATATAATACATATAACTAATAATATCATTATCATAAGTTTGTAACTAATTAAATTAAATATTAAATATATATATATATATATTTTTTAGCGGGTGGCGGGGCGGGGGTATACTCCCACGCACAAACAGGGGAAAAAATACCCACCCCCCCCCCCCCCGAGGACCCCAAACCCTGCAGGGTAGGTGCCTACGGCCATCCGCCTCAATTGCTATCCCTAATAATAAACCGCCCTTCTTTAAATAAATTCTATCTCAAAATACAATAAACTTATAACAACCAAGTATATTTTCTTTGAGACTAGATATATTTGAACCACTAGTATATGTGGCAAATTTTCAATCATCTGTGGACCGAAATTTTCCTTCAGTTTGATGTTCTTTTCTTGTTTGGACCTTATTGCTGGTGGTATAAAGGTCTGTCACAACTATAAACTAATTGAACTATTGAGGTGTCTTAGAAAAAGGTAATAGCAACTTCCGAGTTCTGTCCGCTTCGAAGTTAGTCACCGACAGGGCACGTATGGGCATACATACTGAATTAATGATTCTGCCAGCTCTAATTATTTGGTTTTTATATTCTAGATTAGGTGAAGCTATCAAATTAAAGAATCTTCAATTCATCTGGGCACTTTTTTTACCTAAAATAGAGGAATTACTGGATAAGTAGTGATATACATGAAAAAAGTTAATGGCAAAAAGTTGTGTAACTTTCAAAATTATAGTATCTGTATCATTTTATTTTCTATTATTGGAAATTCAAAATCACTAAGTATGATTAAACTATATATATATATATATATATATATATATGCAAGTGTCAAAATTTCAATAGAGGGCATGTAGCCCAAAACTTTTTCTGGAACTGTAGCTGAAAATTGAGGTCGGTCATAAGTGCAGGAAATAAATTGAGGTATATTAGCAAAAAGAATTAGCTAAGTACGAGCTACCTTTGTCCTCTTTACAGAATGTCAACCGGTATTTTAACTGGTAGCTTTGTTTTATTGAAGCAGATCTACCTTTCTGTTTATATTAATATCTATCAAGTTCACAAAAAAATATTTCACGCTGAAATTATTTTATTTCCATATTCTTGATTAGGTGAGAAAAGGTGAAGCTACCGAACCGAAGAATCTTTACAACAACTCATCACTGAAATTCATTAAGATGTGACTTGTCTGTTTATTCGAGTCAATCAAGAAACTTGCAAAGAAACCATGGCTGATGCACTAAAACCTGATGAATTGGCCATCAATTCCAATAGCTTCCAACAAAAACCTACCATCAAAGGCGTTGAAAGCATCAACCATGCCACCCTTCCACTTTTGGAGATTCCAACCATCAATATTGGCCTTCTTAATTCTTCTCTTTCATCTGAAGTGGAGGTGGAACTAAGGAAACTGCGCTCAGCTCCGAGTTCATCTGGTTACTTTCAGGTTTGTTCCAGCACCAGTCTAACCCTCTAGATTAGTTCTAAGCACATCATGTTTTCTTATAAGTTGTATTTCTAGTTTCCTTTTTTTTTTCGGGTATGGTAACTCCACAGGATTGGAGTCAGAACAATTGTTAGGGCAATTATTCAAGGTGGAGATTCCACCATTTAAAAGATGAAGGTGGAGATTAAAGCTTACAGAGAATTTGTAATGTCTAATAGGTCCTGCGGATAAACACTATAAACTACCATTTATAGTTTTAGTTTCTACAATGGTTTGGTAGCTATACTTATTATTTGATTATTTACACCATCTCATGCAATTGGTGCTCTCAATTAGCTGGCGGGAAAATACTTTGGTCACATTACAAGTAAATTAATTCTCTTTTATTATTCTTAATTTTAACTTTAGGCAATTAATCATGGAATGAGTACTTCATTCCTAGATGAAGTGCTGGAAATCATAAGAACATTCTTTAACCTTCCATTGGAAGAGAAACAGAAGTATCCCAGAGTTGCCAATGACTATCTGTGTAACACTCACAAAAACCATCAAACCATTGGATGGAATAAACATCTCTATCTTCATCTGCTACCTGAAAGTAAGAGGAACTCTGAAAAATGGCCACAAAGTCCTGAAAATTTCAGGTAACTTTTTGCATATTTTTGGACAGAAAGAATTGTTTCCCATAAGTTTAGACCCTTTGTATTCCATATGTATGTATGTCCACATTTCTGCCGGGAAATTTCAATTGTCTCTATTTAAAAGGTAATTCAATTCTTAATATTTAAAATAAAAATATGATTTCTCGAAATATGCATCTAGTTTTATGAGGTTTATTAAACAAAATCCTTTGTGTTAGTCAAATTCTTGATGTTACAAGAACTTTTAACTCGATTTGTAGGAGGGTTTTGCTTGAATACACAGAAAAACTGAGGGTGATGAATGAAATCATTCTTAAAGCTATGGCAAAGTCACTGAACTTGGAGGAGAATTGTTTTCTGCATCAATTTGGAGAAAATCCGAGATTGCTTTCGACTTTTAATTTCTATCCTCCATGTCCATGGCCGGATGTTTTAGATGCCAACAAGCCCCATTCAGATCCGTCTGGGATTACCTTTATCTTGCAAGACGATGAAGTGGAAGGCCTTCAAGTCTTGCAAAAAAATCAGTAGCATAGAACTCCACTAACTCCAGATGCCATTGTCGTCAATGTTGGTGATCAAGTTGAGGTGACTAAATCGTTTTTCTTTTTACCATATACTGTTTGTTTGTGTACTTTTTAATTAAACAAAGACTAACAAAAAAAAAAACCCAAAAAAAGAAAAAAAATAACATAAAACTTGAATAGTGTCATTAGCTATACGTAACTTGACAAACTAAAGAAGCACACAAGTTTCATAAGAAGTCGCAAATCATCATGTTTTAAGGGGTAAATTGCATCAAGCGCTGAAAAATCAATTTAACCAGTAGAAATATTAGTTAGATGACCATGAAATCTCAGGTTCAACTTTTAAATTCTCTCATTTCTTCCTCGTATATAAGGCTTGAGGTCTCAGTTAGAATCCCCCTATCCCCCACCCAAAAAAAAGGCATATTCCGCTGCAGCAACTAAAACGTAAATGACCTCATTTGTTAATTAAGCTCTGTAGTTATGCTTCGTTTCCATTCATGTAATTTCAAAGATCTCTTCTATCTTAGTAAAAAGAAGCAAATTGTGAAGTTGATCATGTCCCCTCATAGAAAGCATGATGAGGGATATGTTTAATTACTTGATAGGTATTGAGATTATTGTACTTATAAAAAATGTCATTGGTGGTTAGAATAATTTGCCATTTTTTCCAATTAAAATCAACAGTTTCATCTATTTTCTAGGTGATTCTTAATTTTAACTTGGATTTTATTTGATTTGCAGATAATGAGAAACGGCATATTCAAAAGTCCAATACATAGAGTTCCCACAAACAACAAAAGGGAGAGAATATCCCTAGCTTTTTTCTCTTGTCCTGAACCTTCGTCCGGTGAAATCAAACCCGCGGAGGGACTCATTGATGACAAAAATCCGAGATTGTACAAGAATGTCATAGATTATCTACGACACTTTAGAGAGAACATTCAACATAGGATCACAAGGCCTTTAGATGCTTTGAAAATTTGACACTGTTGAGATGAAGATTATGTGACAGGAAAATGAGTCTTGGATGTGGATTATTTCATGCAGGATTGTGTTGTTTTCTGGCATTGAATTCCTTTGGTTTAGGTAAAGGAAAATTATCATGCAATAATTAAACTCTCTTATACCATTTTATATTTTTCCATTATGTCTTTAATTAGCTAATGTTCTCTCTCCTTATTTTTTTTCTTTCAAAATTATACATTAATAACTTGATTTTGTTTTGATTAAAGAATAAAAAAGAAAAGATAACGTAATTGCATCCTTTAATAATTGTAACTTACCAAATTGCCTGAAGGTTGATATTTGTCAAAAGTATAAAACTAAGTTGAGTTGCAAATAATAGATGAGAAATGATATGATTAATTGTTGAGAAATAAATACTCCAGATTTTGCAAATTAGCTTTAATTCTTATGAGGTGTAAATATATTTTTCCTTTTCGAAATGAATCTGGATTCTGAAAATAGGAAGTAGTCCAACTTATGGACAATCAAACACACAGGCAGAAAAATGCTCAGATATACACAGACATACATATGCATAGAAATCTATTTTCTTTTTATCTTCTAAAGCTCATGTCACATAAATGGAGTCAAACTCTTTGGTGTTGTTCAATTCCCATTGAGTTATAAAAAAATATTTGTTATGCAGATTTTCAAACGGAGTTTGTTAACGTCAATCTTCACTATTTCAAAATAATGATTCTTGCAAATGCAATTTGTATTCATGTCACAAGTTTTTTTTTTTTTTTTTTTTTTTTGAGGATTGCTTATACAAGAATTCGAAAGCCTTGGCTTTTTCTTTTTATTTTATTTTTTCTAACAGGAGAGGGATGAGTTGTTCTTAATTGTAGATATACCAAGGGGAAGGACGATTAAGCAAAACCATGTCTATAATCGTGCTGGAGTTCATAGGATAAAGCTTCCAACCGTAGGGGTGAGGACCTCTGGGATGGTTTTGGTGGAAATGGTTGACAAGAATGGGCTCTATTTTTCTGATGACTTCGCCCTGATATTCCATATGCACAATTACAAGTTCCTGAGCTACTTTTGATATCGGATAATAGTAGAAAATTTTGCTAATACAGCCGGACAGACTTCTGAAATGTGATATTTATCCCAAGTTCGCAACAGATGTAATATCATGGAGCCGAGACCAAATCAGTATGTTAGGGAGGTCACCTGAACCATGCCTGAAATACATCTCACTGTAGAAAAGCAGGATAAGGGTTTTGAAGCATATCTCGAAATGTAATTCCCCTTTTGATACTCAAGTTAGGAACAGGAATTAGTGGGAAATTGAATACTCATTCAAAATAGACACACACACACACACGCGTATGTTGAAGATACTCACTCTCTACATAGATAACCTTATCTTCTCAATTGGTTCCTAAATCATTTCTTTAAACTTTATAAAGTCTTTTAACTAGTGTTCAGTCAATATTCGTTGATACATCTAAACTAAACCCTACTTATTATGTGAATACCTAACACTTAGGTACTAGTTATAGAAGTAGAAAGCCACCAAAAATAAAAGGTCGTGCTCGTTATTAAAATTCCAAAATTATTATTTACTCCATGAATTTCATGCATTTTCACAAAGTAGATTTTTCATAGAGGTTCTGGATTCTAATTCTCCTGTCCCCTTTCAGTTTATGGATTTTAATCCGCCTGTCCCTTTTCAGTTTATTAAATTCTACCTCTCTCTCCTACTAAAAAATTTTCAACAAAAATTCTCCTTTAAACCGAACGCCCTCATGTGGCTTTTTTTTTTATTTTTTATTACACTCCACAATGGTGACAGAAGTTACAAACACATTGATTCTGAAGCCCCGTGAAATACCTCAAAAATCGTCACACTACAACAAAAATGGCATTTAGCGGCATTTAAAAGTGTCAGTATAGATAATCTAACCTGACATTTTATCTATCCTCACACCTAGGACGAGTGTTGTCCCTTCCAATGTGGGGATAGCCTCAAATCTTTAGCAACATTCAAAGGTGTCCGGAAAACCATGCTGCTATAGCATTCCCTCTGCCAACAAAAACTTTTTTTTGTGATAATCGAAAGTGTCCGTATAGCATTAGAACATCAGTAGCGGATCAGTAGTATATCCAATTTATGAAGGCATCTTTAGTTGTCTTAATATATGACTTTAAGGACACGTAGCCATGTGAATTTACACTGCTTTGGACGACATGCCCATTTGTCATTAGTGTTTTTCGAAGCTAAGCTATGCTGACACTTTTAATTGCCAGGAGTTTTTTCCCTGTTTTTTTTTATATGGAAGCAACCTGCAATTAGTCCTCCCTGCTGTACATTCCATCAACCAAAATCCTAAGGGACTTGTAAAATTATCTCAAAGAGCAGAATGCATATAGCAATTTAAAAGAAGAAGTCGATACTCAAATATAATTCATTGAATTAAAAGTCGATAACAAGTACAAACATAGCAATTACTAAAATCGCAAACAAATGCTCAAAGCAAGTACTAAAATCCCAATAAAGTACCGAAAGATTCTCATTTACAATAACTTGAAAGACTTTCTTGTGCACAAACAAAAAGACTCTCATCCCTAACAAGTTGAAAGAAATGCTAAAAGTCAGGTAACGTAATTGTACAATATTAGCAACGATCCGCGAGAGGTATAGTATATATATAGTACATTGTTTGGGCTCCTATAAAGCAGGATATTAAAACCGAGCAACCCATACCGTCAGCAAACTAATCAAAGTGAAGTCAGCTCCATGAATTTCTGTCTAATGTGATAATTGTTTGCACCAGTAAAGTACTTTACGGGCATTTTCTTTGAACATAAGAAGTTCCATGTTCCTCAAACCTGTTAATCGAGAGATAAAACAGACTGAAAATGGGGAGAAAAAAAGAAAAAAAGTTGAATATTGAAAGGTAGAGTGGATGTAAAAGCTTACTCAGATTTTGAAAACCACATTTGCTGAAAAGAACCAAGTGCCGCCAATATACTCCCACCTGTCCAAACACTGAATGTGACAGGTTAGTCAACAATGCATGGCACTGGCATGCAAAATTACTTCTTGCTACAAATGAATAAAGCTAGCTCAGATTCTGCCCACAGGCAAGGGCTTAGAAGTGTAACCAGTTAACTTGATTAACACCTTCTTGGTATAATGCCAGAGGTTCAGCATCGTTTGTAACTTCATTAGAAACTATTGTCATATGCATATTTGGCCAAAGTTTTCATAGAAACAGATACTCATTCAAAATAGATAGCAATTTCACATTGAGTGCTTCAAACATTAGTAGAATCATAATAGAAATGTATGGCTTACCTTAGCCAGAAGATGAAGACCATGTTCAATAAGTATGGAAACAGCAATCAAGATGAAACAAACAACTACCACTGCCCATGTTGATGTATGCTCAAGAGTTGTCTCCTCATTTCCACTTCCTTCAGCCATCTCTAGGTGGAGCAGTCCGGCTATGCTTTAGTAGAGGTTAGTGCCAATCCTTCAGAAGAAGAGAAAACAGCCGAGAAATTGAAGGGATGAAGAAAAGTGTATCCAGTGATCTGGGGAAACAGAAATTTTTTTTCCAATTCTTGAGCATTTGAGATTGGAAAATGATAGGAAAAAAATTGCAACAATAATAATATAATAACACCCCAGGAAATAGTTTGCGTTCAAGCAATTCAACCTACTGGAAATCATGTCATGCTAGAAAAATAGCCTTTGGTCTATCAAATGCGATGGAAAAAATTATAGATATTGGACATAACTATGTACTGCAATTTCCTACTTGCAGTTCCATCACTATTGAGAGCAGTCCTCCTTCCTTTGCAAGGTCCACATTATATGGGACTTCATAGTTCTTTGAAGTTGCTAGTTTTAACTGGTGAAGTTTTGCACCTATCCTTATGTGAGAGTTTGCTGAAGCTATTGCCCCATACTGCTATCTTGAACTTATACGGGAGTACAGAGGTTAGGAGACTTAATTGTTGCTACTTATCAGATGCCACCAAGAAAGCTATATCTTCAGTGTTTTTTGGTTTTGCTGTTACATTTCTGCTCTTTTTTCCAGTGCTTATGTTATCTTTAATTAGGAACCCCTAAAATAAGAATACAAGATTGTCAAACAATAAAGGTACAAGGGGTGTCAGACCTACATGCAACTCTGTAGGAAACTTTCCATTTGAGCTAAGGGGCATAATAAAGTTGATGGCCATATTTCAAGAAATGCCATCTCCTCCTTGATAGCTGAAAAATGCTTTAGATTGACGTCTGAGGCATAAATGTTTAGAGATCTACCATTTTCTTCTTAATGGATCTTCTTAGTAGATCTGTCCAGGTTCAGTCAATCTTTTCTGTTCTTTCTCCACTATGTTTGGTTGATATTGCAGTTTAGACTGTTGGACTTGATCAAACTGTCCTTTGATTTTTTGTACATCGAAAACTAGGATTCTTTTTTCTTTATTCCTTTTTTCTCAAAACTTTTTGGACACAAAATCACGTATGTACCTAACACTAACCTGGTCCTGTCACCTATGTTTTGAAAATTTGGAAAGTGGGGTATGTGATTGTTTATTGTGAGAACCAAGTTCCAGAAACGCCTACAATATAGTTTTGTTATATGAAGACTTAGTTATAATGCTATCCCCTTTAGGAAGGTTTTTGTAGTATGTTAGAGGAGCATCTTATGCACTAAACTGCTGCCAGTTTTGCCATTCTGGAATTAGTTATGCAGCCCGGGATCATATTTGTAATTTCTGTATTTATGGTTGCCTATGCAAACTCTGTGTATGGATTGCTCAAGGTGTCGCAGTTTTGGGGAGCGTAGCATTGTACTCCCAATCACTAACTGGTGCCTGAACAGCAAACATTGTCAACAAGCTGAAACTAAAGCTCGTCGTCCAGGCAACATTACATACAGTAGTGATCACAGTACCAACACTGTCAAGTAATACACTGAACAAAAGACAGTATGACTAAGTAGATTAATCATTCTCCTTTAAACATCAGATAATATATATTATGTTTGACCAACTACAAGGGGCATTTGTCACGACAAAAGGGACGAGTGTGGATGCAGACACAAAAGTGCACAGATTCAGGAGCTCAGAGGCATGAGAGATTCTTAAATTTCTCTCTTTTATGAAAATGATGGTAGAACCGCCAGCATGATCAGTCAGAACAGTGTTCGATACCAAGCATCCCTTAAGCTAAAGAATCATATGCTAGCAAAATTTAATCTTATTTCACACAAACATAACCATAGATGTTGTCCAAGTTCAAAGTTATAAACTCGTACATAAGATCAAAGCACTTCTTCGAAATCAAATTAAGGGATCATGCAAAATCAGGTCAGAACCTCACCAAAGGCAACCACGACAAGGAGACAAATTAAAGTTTCGGCATTTTGTCTATATACTCTCTCACACGAAAAGATAACTTTTAACTGCTATCCAACAGCATGATAAACTAGTGCTGATTGTATCACCAATTCAACATCACAGATGCATCAGAAACTACAATCCCCATGACTCAAGCCTCTCAAATATCCATGTACGACTCATTATTAATACACCCCTATGCTGCCAAAGCCTACCAGTACTTCTTATAACACTCAACAAACTGAATCAGTTCCCAGTGATTACCAAGCACTAAAGTAAATTATACAAGTCTACATTCGGGTAGCGAATAAAGCAAGCTATGATTTATAAAGCCTAATCATTCTACGGCTTAATCCTCTAAAACCACTCTCTAACACTCAGTTTAAAAAACAACAAAATGCTACAGTCCTTTAATCTCATCCATGTAGTACCCTAAAGGGACTGTAAAACTCCCCAAAAAATATCAAATCTAAATGCACCATACATGTTCATTTCTGACTATGTAAACCCAAATCACCAACTAACAAAAAATAATTACCCAAAAAGAACTCAAAATCAGACAAAAGTAAACAAAAGAAAATTTTCAAAAAATTAGAGAAAAATAGAAAAATAATAGAGAATAATACCTTAAGATACTTAAGCTTCAGATTTCCATAGACGACTCCAAACATGAAGGCTGAAGCACGAGCCACCTGCCACCAGTTATACGAAAACGAAAAAAATCCAAATTAGATCAGACATCAATGAAATTGTGAGAAATTAAAGCTGGTGGAGGTAGATGGTTTACCAAGGCGAGAGTGCTGGTGCCGGAGTAGGGTCCAGGAGGAGGCGACATTTGCTGCTGATCATTGAAATCGAAGAAAGAATAACTGCCCCAAATCTAAGGTCTCTCTCAGACTCAGAGCCCTAATTTTCGTCGGACACCAATTTGGAAATTAGAAATGTTGGGGAGATGGGCGAGGGCTTCCCTTAGCTCCTGCATTATTCAGTAAGGAAAAGGCCCAAAAACGTAACTCTTTTTGCAGGAAACCACCAACCAAAATTTACATATAGAAAAATTACAGAGTATAACCTGTTCATCGACGACATCGATATCTGCGAGCATGCGGCTGGATTTCTTACCGGAATTGCCTAATTCGTTTGCTAAGAAATAATTTCTGGAGAATCCGAACTCGTCCTCTTCAATGTCATGTTGTTCCATTTTCTGGTTTTGACGAACCTAAACCTGATGATGAGAGGGAAAGAATAGGGGCGACGGGACGGCGGAGGTAGGGAGCAGAGGAGAGGAAAGTGGCCGAGAGAGGTAGAGGGCAAAAATTTAGGCAACCGAGAGAAATCAATTTAGGGCAAAAATTTATCATGCAATTACATACCTTCAATGGGAAAGTAAGGGTAGTTTGATTGCGGAGAGATTCAACAGGAAAAACTCTGCGGGAAAGCAAAATTTTGGCCAAGAGTTTTGAGAGACAGTTTGCCGAGAGAGAGACTTTGTGCGAGAGATAAAGAAGAAGCAAAATTTCACTGGGAGGCAAAACGAAGTTTTGAGATTTCACTAAGTGTTTTGGCAAAGGAATCTTCCGCCAAAATCCAACGACGTCGTTTTGTGTTTTAATTTTTTTTGGTGTATCTCACATTTTCATAAGTGTCATAATAGGGAGTCTAAAGGTACATTATTATTTTTATATCAAATAAAATAAAAAAAATTAGAGTATATATTATTGAGTTGATAACTAGTGTCATGATAGAAGTTTTATAATGGCACAAACCAGCAAGTGTCCTTATAGATATGTCAGAAAAGATCATTTTTGTTGTAGTGTCAGTTGCTAATTAGCTCTAGTTAATGGGCTTGAGTTTGGTATTAATATAATTTATGTGTGGCGGAGCAACATAGAAGTGAGGGTGGACAATTACCGCCTGCCCCCACCTCCCTTTCGTTTAATTCGATAAAATTATGTAATAGCCTTAAATTTTTTTGAAAAAAATTTTAAGTTTGTATTATATTTGCACCCCCTAAATTTTATGAAGTTCTCTTCTTCAGTTACATACTTGCATTGTCCCCCTTAAATCTAAGAAAATTCCTTTCTATACATAGATTATCCTCTTAATATCTATATATTCCCTCCTCATTCTACATTGACTGCTTAAAAAATAAGATCTTTTATTAATTACCTCCTCGAACAAAAATTCTGGACCTAATCTAAATTAAACACTAACGATACTAATGGGGAAAATGGATTGGCCTTTCAAATCAAAGTACATATTATATTTTTATATAAATCTAAGAACATGATTTGTGTTGAAATTGACTGTTGTAATTCTAGGTCGTGACTCCACCACTGTGTAAAATCATAGTAGAAAAATTGATAATTTGTGAAGTAGATAGAACATTTTGGGGAAATTCTTCCTTTTTGTAATTTAAGAGAAACTCCGAACTATGTAAGGAGAAAACAAAAAACGAAGGATTTAAGAGTTAAACCAATCCCATAGTATCCTCTCTAATGTTTCTATTTACAATTCGACTGCTGAGTTTTTTGGTCTGAAAATCAAAAGTAAGAGACGAGGTCTTTTACTAGCTTTCGCATCCGCAGTTGTCAGGCATAGTAAATTTGGGCTCAAAAGTAAAAACCCTAACTTCTCTGGCAACTGGACAAACTGATATGGGTTATGTCCAACTTGATCCTACGGAGTCTCAAATTATACAACTCACCAATATGGATCAGCTTTGAGGCCCAATACTTTTGGATTGTTTGACTAGGGATGATCTCAAATTGATCAAACCGTCCCTGAAGTTTCGCAATTACAGTCAGAATTCATAAGGCCTCAAGTTTTCAAAATTCCAACTTGCATCCCTTGGCAGTTCAAAATTGCTACGGTAACCCTCAAAAAATTCTTACATAGACCTCTTAAAAAGGAAAAATTAAAAATAGGGAAACAAATAATTTGAGTTATCTAGACAAGTTTATGAGCCAATAAATAAAGGATTTTTTATTTGAAACCCATTTTGTATCCACCAAGCTAAAAGAACAGAATAGATCGATGTTTCTAGTAAATCAAGAGGCGTAGAAAATTGAAGAAGCCAACATTGACAATACTAAAAGAATCTTTTTTACATAGGGAAACTATTGAAGAGGCGTAGAAAATTGGAGAAGTGAACATTGACAACCAAATTAATTATATTGGATTCTGTATGAGGTTAAACATTTTATTATTTTCTTCAAGTTATTGTGCATCGATTGCTAGAATGATCGTTTGCGATTAAATTGCATCATATAATTGTAACATAACATTTTCACCTTGGCCAGCAATTGAACCCCAAATATTTTTGGGCCCATTCCTACGAGCGAGAAAATTTATGGAACAAAATTTTGTTTGGCATAGATGATAGAGGTCCCAAATTACCAATTTTTATGAAGTCTGATGAGTAAATTTTTTGGAATGGAAGCTTGAAATGCCCAGATATTCAGAAGCATTCAGAAGCATCGATTAATTTGTAGTATTTCGGTGAGTTGTCTGTTGATTTTCTAGCCTTAATACGTTAGTTTCTTGGTAATTAATTTATCCTCGTACCATTATTTCATCAACTTGCAGAGATCAGTCTCTCCTATTGCAGTACTCGTGGGTTTGTTGACCCGAACACGCGAGTCCAAAGCATAATTCAGTAGTTAAACAAATATCTACAGAAATGATCAAATCAGATTGTCCAAATCGTGGAACCCGCCTTCAATAATTTCATGCAAGATTGAATTTCAGTTGCAAAGTAGATGTTCTCTTTCATGCATCTAGAACCATTACAATACTCACGCAGTTTGTCTCCTTCCAAAATTTGTCTTCTGATTTCTAGCATTTGTGCAAGAGCATGTCCAAGTTTTTCTTCAAGAGGAGTTGTGTTTGCATGCAGATGACTGTTTTCTTCCCTGTTTTACAAGATTTAAGGATCCTACCTTGTTTTTGAATTGGATTCAGAATTATATACCCGACCAAAGCCAAAGAAATTGAAAAAGAACACTGGTAGAAATCTTTTAGTACTATTATCTTGATTCTTGATTTCTATGACATAAGTCAATCTAGACGATTTTTGGAAAAGAAACTTTGTGGTTGAAAAGGCTCAGCCTTTTCTCATTCCATAAATTTTAGAATTGGGATGGTAGAATTTTCTAAAGCAATTCTTAAGTGCAAAGATAAACTTTTAACAGAGAATTAAACAATCTAAGCATATAGAGATTGCATAATTCTTATCTTATGAAGGTACCTGACTTCTGTACCACATTCAAGTCCAAGTTCGAAATTTAGGGTGAGAATACTTAAAAAGTAACTACTCAGTTTTATTGCATCTAAGTTTTGAGAGAATGCTTAAAAACTAATTTAATTAGCTTTCCATAAAACGTATTTTAAAAGTTGATAAATGTCATTCAGTTCTTCACCAGTTTCTCAAGATCCTGTTGGTGGGACTCGGCTGGATAAAATCGGCTCAGAAATTTGATATTTCCTTCTTCATTTTTCCTTACCAGCTGCACCCGCAATGGAGCTTCAGGATTATATAGTAGGATTGCACCAGCATACATGTAAAGTAGCATAAATAGGAAGTACAAAAACAAAAAAGGAGAAAAAATTAGTCTTTTGAGTATACAATAATAATATGTTTGGGAAATCCCATGGTCTGGTCTAATAATCAAACATTCTGATTAGTTGATAATATTAGTGTTAGCAGGGAATTTTGTGAAAGATTATTATGAAAAGTTTCATTAACAGTTAATTCGTGTCGAGTAGATCTTCTTGTTATGAGACTTCTTAATTCATGAGTTATAAGAAGGAATTTACGTCACCATAAATAGAGACTAAAGCAAGTGTTGAATTAGAAAATCTGTGTTAAAGGGTATAAATTGACTTATTATACTCTTGAATAGGAAACGAAAGATACAGATATCTTGACAGCATTTCGAGTAACTCCCAACTGGGAGTTCCATCCGAAGAAGCGGAGGCTGCAAAAACTGCCGAACGTTCTATTGGTACATGGACAATTGTGTGGACAAGCATAAATTGTTAGTAAAGAGCTCAAATCATTTGAAGCCATATTTCCAGTCAAAAGAATTGTATACAATTTTCCATCTGGCTTTGACTTTTATTCACACGTCTGATAGAAAAAAAAATCACAAAAGTAATAGCATGCTAGCTTAAAGTCCTAGAACTTTTCTTGAGAAATCTTTTTGAATAGGTTATATCACCCTTGAATTTTGGGTTACATAGCACATGTACATATTATTCAACTTTTGAATTTGATTTTGTAGTTTTAGCTGTAATTGGCAAACAAATCAAGAATTATTTCTCTAAAGAGTTATGTATTTTTTTTTTAGAAATTTTTATATTCTTTTTAGTTTTAATTTATGGATCATGTTGATGATTTCACCAACATTTTCTCTCCTCTTTAATTGTGGTTTTACAACCACTATGTGACTTTGATCTAAAATTTTAACAACTTCTACATGATATCAAAAGCCATCATATTCCAAAATAACAGTTCCTACTTTCAAGAGTAAAATCAAAAGTCATTTATTTAGTCACTATCATCAACAAGATCCGTTGCTTAATTAGCAGCCTAAAAGCTCTGAACGAACTTCATCAACCTCTGCACTGTATATATGTGTGGTGAGTCTACGAAATAAAATGTCCCTGGCCCAACTGAATAAAATCACTACTTGATTGATGAGAATCGTTGCTTTTATGAGGTTAATGATTATCCCTTTTTTTTTCTCAAGCAAAAAATGTGATGCAAAAAAAACAAATAATTAAAGTAGAGCTATGAAGCATAAAGTTTGATGTCAATGAACAAAAGAGAGCATGCTTGTCCCCTGTGGAGCTATCAATTATCCTTTCCCTTACCTGCCTTTTAAGCAACTTTTTCCTGTCCACAGCTATAAAACTTTCCGACTATTCCATTGTATGTGGTGGATTTTCTTTTAGACTTAAAATCAAGTGAATACCTATCATAAACATTTATAAAAGGTACTCGAAATCCAGAAAATGCAACCACCAACGCAAAAAAAAAAAAAAAAAAAAAGAGCTAACCCCACCCTCACCCACCGAAAGAAAAAAAAGGGCAAATTATACTTTACCCTCCTGTGGTATAGCTAATTTTCACATAACCCTCATATAGTTTTAAAAGTTATATATAACCTACTCATAATTTGTATTAAAGTGCCAAAATGACAGAAAATGATCATTCGTAACGGAACCTATAAAAATATCGAAATTACCCTTGTTTAAAAACTAAAATAGCTGAAATGACTAAAATATATAAATATAATATGCATGGCACTCTAACCCTGTATGATTTTATATTTTACTATATAACTCTTTTATGAGTTAGTGCTTTACCATATAACCTCCTTATGATTTTTAATATATATCCATAACTCCCCTATGGTTAATAAATAATTTTCAACTTTACATAGGGACATTTTTGAAAATTAGCTGGCTCCGTTATGGATTGCAAATTCCGTCACTTAAACACTTTAATTCAAATCATGAGGGGATTATATATAGGTTTTGAAATCATAGGGGGTTATGTAAAAAATACTAAACTATAGAGGAGTAAAGTATAATTTATCCAAAAAAATCTTAGGGAAGGTACCGTATAGACAGAACATGTCCCAAAAAAAAAAAAAGAAAGGCACGAGGGTCCGGATTGTCTGTGGTGGTTTGCACCAGCAATCGAAGACAATTTTTACAGCATTTAACAGTCGAGATCAGCCTGAAAGAAAACATTGGTCTAGCTAATTAATTGATTCAAAGCCAGATGTTCAGATGGCATATACTATTTTTAGTACAACGAATTTCGATCATAATTTTAGAAGAGAAAAGAGAAGTAGAGAGATTAAAGAGAAACCTGATCATAATTTTGGAAACTAATGTACAATTAAGAAGACAAACCTGGTTTTTGTCTGTTCCGATTTCAACTCACCGGAGAAAAAGTCCACTAATAGTTTAAGAGTGCTGCTTCTTTGTCCCATTCACCTAAGTGAATTTGAGGATTAAGCTTTGTCTGCTTTTGCCATCTGAATAAAGGGTAAATAGTCAAAGAAAACGTTAAAGCAAACATGCAAAAAAACATTAAGCTTTAGAAATTTTGACAGCTTGAACAACTATCGTCAATTTTTTTAGATTGAACCATTATTAATATCAAGCACAATTGATTTTATATACATGTAAGAATATATTAGTGCTGGCCTAAATACGCTTACAATGTACAAATCATAGAAAATTGAAGTACTAGGTTGGCATGTCTATGGGGAGTAGACAAAATGCTTTCCAGCGTACCAAACTTGTCCACTAAGATGATGAATGCATTCTGGACATTCCATACTTTCATTTCTGATTCCGCCCATCATGTATTCTATTATACGATGCAGTCAAATTGCAGCAGTAAAAGTGTCTAGATATTACTAGTCAAACCGATCAAAGTTAAGTGAGAATTCGGCAGACAGGTAAAGCAAGCAACACGAAAATTACCACCTTTTCACTTTATATAGTCATTCTAAAATTGAAAAAATAACCAAGGATGTTATAAATTTGTGTGAAGGGATAGAATAGTTCTAAGAGTATGGAGAGAGCATCAAGCGATGGTGTAACTCTGTGGACCAAGGGTAAAACGGTTACCAAGTGAACGGTTTCTGAACGCTTTTGCTCAATTCAACGGAATGTAAATTTATTTGTTCAGAATGTAAATCACTTCCAAAATGATGTAAATATAGAATAAAATTCTATAAACCCTATATATAGCATTAAACAAGATGTACATAGTGTGATCTGAACCTTACTTTTTTTTTGGACAAATTCCACTTTACCCCCTTGTGGTTTAGCATTTTTTTACATAACCCCCTTATAGTTTCAAAAGTTATTTGTAACCCCCTCATGGTTTGAATTAAAGTGTCAAAATGACGGGAATGATCATTCATAACGGAATTACCTAAAATGTCAAAAATACCCTTATATAAAGTTGAAAATTATTTATTAACCAAGGGGGTTATGTGTATATTTTGCAAACCAAAAGGGGATTATATGGTAAAGTATTAAATCATAAGAGGGTTATATGGTAAAATATAAAAATCATACAGGATTAGTGTGTCATGTATTTATAAGGGTAATTTCGACATTTTTAGAAATTCCGTTACAAATGACTATTTCCGTCACTTTGACACTTTAATCCAAACCATGAGGGGGTTATGTATAGCTTTTGAAACCATAGGAGGTTATGTAAAGGCTAAACCACAGGGAGTAAAATATAATTTGCCCTTTTTTTTTTTTGGCCAATCTTAGACCTTAACCTTTCAGGAATGATTGTTATAGCAATTGTCCCTACCCCGCACTCCCAACTTTGTACACAGGCAAGTGAATGGGATGCATTGTGACACTTTGGACACCGAACTTTTAATTGCATATAAAGTTAGAGAACTCAAAGTTTGTTGCCTATATTTTTCAAAAACAAAAAAAAAGTTTGTTGCCTATTTAGTACTTTAGTGTTTAACATCCATTCCAAGATTGAAATTGCACATATTAAAATAGACTTGTAGTAATTGATACATGCACATTGATTGCAGGTGTAGACTAAAAATATTCATTTGAAGTACAAAATTATGAAATACATACAAAAGTTGAAGGATAAGAACAAAGAAAAAAAAAGTTGTAATCAGTAGTGCTGAATTTAATAATTAATAACACATGAGATCATGAGAAATTAAACTATCATGGACAAATTACATTTTACCCCCTTGTGGTTTAGCATTTTTTACATTATCCCCCTATAGTTTCAAAAGTTATACATAACCTCCTCATGGTTTGGATTAAAGTGTCAAAATGATGGAAATAGTCATTCAAAACAGAACTTCTTCAAATGTCTAAATTACCCTTATAAATACATGACACACTAACCCCGTATGATTTTTATATTTTATCATATAACTCCCTTATGGTTTAATACTTTACCATATAACCCCCTTATGGTTTTCAAAATATACATATAACTCCCCTTGGTTAATAAATAATTTTCAACTTTACATAAGGGTATTTTTGACATTTTTGATAACTCCGTTACGAATGATCATTTCCGTCACTTTGACACTTTAATCCAAACCATAAGGGGGTTATGTATAGTTTTTGAAATCATAGGGAGGTTATGTTAAAAAAGCCAAACCACAAGGGGGTAAAGTGGAATTTGCCCAACTATCATCGGAGTAATGATTGTTTTCGAACCTACGTATCCGAAGCCATTTATCCCTCAAAGTTTAAAGCCTACAAGAATTGAATACGATCATGACTATTTCAACAAAGATCATGAACATCATCTGAGTTGAAGAGGATCAATTAGCATGTTGCTAGATACATAAATGAGTTAAAATAAGATTGAGGAATCAAGTGGTAGAAAATAGAGCGTTATATAATTGTATAGTGTATACTAACTTGTTATATTAGAGATTAATAATATTAGGAAAATGCAAAAGGAACTCCACAGTTGGCATGTCGTGGGGTCTGCAAACATAAAGCTTCCCAGGTTAGCAAGCATGTCTATTCATCTCATTTTACAGCCATATCTCTGTGTCTCCCAAACATAGTATAACCTTTGACACATATCTGCATACGATCTTCATCATTTTCATAGTAAACAAACATTGATACATTATCCATAATCGTATTCCGACTAAGTTTGTCTACTGATCTGATACAGATAAACATGATTCCCCACCCAAAAAGTGAAAAGAAAAAATGATAGTTCCTTTTACTCAATTGAGATTATGCTTATGGACAAATTCATGTCCCCACTCCTCACAGCACACAGGTCACAATGGCCTTCTGCTATCACTATGTACCTTCATCCCATTTGTGGCTAGAAATGTTACATATTCAAATTTGCCTGTCAAGGAAATGACTTTAATGTTTATAATGGCGGAAAAACAAGTGTAAAATCGTGTGCATGCTAAAGGTATGGGTAAATTGTTACGTAGCCCTCTATTATTTCATCTATTACCACATGATACCCTAACATTTTAAAATATCCACATGATCCATTGTAATTTTATACAAAGTGGAATTTTAAAGAAAGAAATATTCGTAATGTCATTATTTAAAATATAATGTCACTATATCTCTTATTTAATATTGAATTTAACGGGGATTAATTACTTGGCATAAAATAAAAGGAAAAATTATATGAAAATAATGTGTGAGTTAAGTCAATATTATAATTTCGGCGTACATTTCTTGAGCACGTCTAGGTCAAGGAAAGTTATGTAAATATTTTGAAATATCGGGTAGTTATGTGATTATATGCTAAACCACAAGGGGTTAAGTAGTAATTCATTCATTAAATGCTACAGATACAAAAAACATTATATATCATGCAAATATCTTTTCTTCTTTTCTCTTTTGCCTTTGTTAATTAAAAGCAGAATAGAAAAAACTCAGCACTCAAATCCAACTCTCCTTGCCCTTAACAATCCCTCACGCACAGTCTATATCTTCAAAGCCATAAGAAAAAAACGTCCCAACCCCAAACCCAATTCTTCTTCATCAGCTCCTATCGCCATTTTAGTACTCCACAAGATCATTAATCCAGGACAAAGAAACAGGCCTGCTTTTTTGGTTATAATCATCAATCCATCATTCTATCCACTTCAACTACCTTCTTGTATAACTTCATCTCCACACAACCCATGCACCCAATAATTTACCATAATTTGTAGGCCTTTCTACCGAACATAATTTGCAACAAATACTGGTGCAGTGATCGCTTGATTAATACTTGCTTCTGCAGAAGAAATGGACGAGTCATGGAGAATGAGAATGGGAATGCCAACAACAACAAAAACAGCACTGAAGCACAATCCCCCTCGCCGGCGATCCACCGAGGACACGTCCTACCGGCAAACCTCTGAAAGCCCTCTTCTAGACCCTGAAGACTTCAACGACGTGTTTGGTGGGCCGCCTCGGACAGTCATGTCACGGCAATTTCCCAGCAATGAGTATTTTCCCCGGTCATCCTCGACTTCTTCTTTCTACGAAGAGATTTTCAGGCCACCCGAGAATGTGGTTCCGGCACCAGCACCGGTGAGGAGTGGCCGGAACTTGCCGGAATTCAGGATTCCAGCTGAAAAGGGTGCAAGGAGGAGTAATCAGTTTGAGGGCTTTTACGGCGATATTTTTGGGTGGAATGAAGAGGATTCGAAGAGGTCGAGGTCACGGACGAGGTCAAGGTCTAAGTCCAAGACCAGCACATCGTCGGTGTTGAGTTCGGAGGAGTTGAGCCCTTTACGGCCGGCCATTGGAGGCGGTGAATTGGGTGATGAGGATGTTTCATTTTTTGCTTCCAGGCTGAGGTTAGATACTGTGCTACATTAACTAATTAACTCAGTATTTTTTTTTTTTTTGGTTCTTTTGCAACTGTTTTTGCTCGATTGACAATTCTGCCCCGGACATCATATAAAAATTTCAATATTTACATGGGCTAGTTTTTGAACAAATAGTGGAGATTTTCAACTTGTTTAAATTGTGTTTCACAAACATTGAATAATTATTCTTTCATATGTTGAAAGCTCTTAACTTCACTGACCTCGATCGATTATAATTGTTATGGTTAGTATCACAATTGTAATTGTTATTGTTATTATTTGTCATAAAAGGAGGAACTACAGGGGAGGGATTTGGCCACTGAACTGTCTTAATTAATGTGACAGAAGCAAAGTTGGAAACTAAGTAAATTGTAGATAGAATGGTTCTTCTCTAGTACTAAAAATTACTAACCAAAATGCTAGCTAATGTATTAATTTGTGGCAATCAAAAGCTTGCTTCAAAACTTTTTTGGTGAAACTAAATGAGCAATGGATTTTTCAGGCCATTAAATGTCCCAAGAAGATGGACTTCAAACACAGCCATCCATGAGGAGCTTCAAGAGCAGCAGTCCATGTCAGCATTTGTGTCCTGCGGCCCTTCTTATGATGCTGAGTTTGATTACAATGAGAACTTCAGAGGCTCTAATTTCAGATTCTGTCGAAGGAATCCATCCCCTGAAACAATTAGTCTTGAACCGAACTCATACCGTAGTCTAAAAGTGTCAGCAGATGATTTAGAGCACCACAACTCACCATCGTCAGTTATTTCTTCCCTCTGTCAAGACCAGGAGGCAGTTGATGTAGTAGCCAACAGAACTGAGGATCAGATGTCGCGAGAGCAAGCCATGGAGCAAGATGAAGATGAAGTTGTGAGCTCTTATGTCATTGAAATTAATGCTGGAAACAGGGAATGGGCTGAGGAAGCAGTTGGTGTTGATGATGCTATTGCTTGGGCAAAAGAGAAGTTTCAAACATGTTGTTCAGAAGACATGCTTGGTGCAGATCAAATTTCAGATGGACATAAAGATGTCAATGAATCAACGCATGTTGCAGGGGTAAACTCTGCTCCCCTGTGCTGTCATGATTGAGTAATAGCATCTTATACTCTTATTCTGGATTTTATGAGGACACTCATATTTAGATTAACCACTCCTAATGATTGTTTGACTAGGACTTCTTTAAGCCCTGATTGCATACGTAGGATTAACATAGTTTTTTATTTGAATTATTTGTTTACAGGATGAAGAACAAGATACATGGACAAATGCAGAACAGAAACGAGAATTAGGGACAGATGTAAGCTTCCAATATACAGTTATTTTATCACTGACTTGGGAGCAGAAAATAACAGTATGATTCAATGTTGGTTTTCAATTTTGCATTGATAGAAACAAATGTTGCAAATTAGACATCAGGATATTGATATTACCCTCACTCTTGCACATGGTTAGAATTGCATGCAGACCAATATCCTACAGAGAACTGTGTGTCTTAAGTTTTCCTAAGATGCTTTGCTAATTATAATATGACAGTTGTCATCATAGTCATGGGAGAAAACTGCTCCTTTCAGTTTCTAACCATCAAATTAGAAGCTTTAAGCAATTTATGTTACAGTTGCACTTCTCTACCAACAATTTATGGACTTAACTATTTGCTCAAGCAAACCACTTGATTACTGAATCTCAAAGCCCATTTTAGTTATCCAAGTCACTAATAGTATGAGAGCCAGACAATTTGCATTGTCCTTTGACATATTTTCTACCTACACAGGACTCCTTTTCATAGCAAAAGGACTGCTATAGTCACCACGAAAGTGGGAAGTCTTACACTTGAGTCTTGCAATGTGAGGTGCAATCTATACATGTGTTTGTGTTCCAAGATGCATTCTTAACTATGCTATTGACATTCATCAGCACAGTCATAGGAGAAACACCCCTATTAGTTTATCACAAGGAAATTAGCAGCCTTAAGAAATTTATGTTGCAGTCACAGTTCTTCACAAACAATTTATGGACTCTTAACTATTTACTCAAGCAAACCACTTGATTACTGAATGTCAAAACCCACTTTCCTTTGCCAAGTCACTACGATAATATCTATGTGAGAACCGGACTTCTTGCACTATCCTTTGATTTTATTTTTAACTACACAGGACTCCTTTTCATGGCAAAAGGACTGAAATAGTCACCCCAAAATTGAAAAGTCTCACCTTTGATTCTTTTAGTCTCAGCTGTAATCTGTACATATGTTTGTGTCATAAGGTACATGCTTCTATGGTTGTCAGATTTAAAAAAAAAAACTATCAGCTTGAATATTCTGGAACTTTAGATTCACCCTCTCTCAATCTATAAGTAGATTACTGTATAATATATTGTGTATGATGGAATCTTTATTAAAGGGCAGGTTGCATCCTTAAGTTTTTTTCCAAGTATGCTAATAACTACTTACTTTCCATGTTGATGGCAGATGGAAATGGAGCTACTAAATGAAAAGATAAGGTTGTGGTCTACTGGAAAAGAAGCAGATATTCGATTGCTGCTCTCAACTCTGCATCATGTAAGAGAGAATTAGTAGAATTGGCATATATTCTGTATGTGCTGAAGTGTATGGAATTTATCTGATTGAACTGCCATTTCTTGATGAGTTCAGATATTGTGGCCTGACAGTGGCTGGTTAGCAGTACCATTAACAAATCTGATAGAAAGTTCACATGTCAAGAAGGCTTATCAGAAAGCTAGACTTATTCTGCACCCTGACAAATTGCAACAAAGAGGAGCATCATTCCCCCAAAAATATGTTGCAGAAAAGGCATTTCCCATCCTCCAGGTATGTTATGCTCTTGGTTCTTTATTTGAACCTCCAAGTCCATCATATGCTTAGGAAAGTTCATACCTGAGCCACCAATGGGCTTCTTGATGTGACATCGGCACCAATCTGCATTCAACTTAATAAAAACTTTTTCTTAGGTAACTTCTGAGTTTTTATATCTCAATTAATACTAAAACTTCCAAATATATATAACTGTTGGACTTAAGTGTAATGGTGAAAAAACAATGAGAATAGGAAAGATGAAGCAGAACTGTCATTTTGGTTGTGATTATTGCATTATTCTCTTATATGAAGTCAATCTTACTGAGAATATGGAAGTTAAGGAATATATTATTGCAGTACATTTTCCAGGTTTAGTAAATTGTGAAATCTTTAGTAACCAATTTAGCTGATGATTATTATGCTTACTTGTCTGTTGCAGGATGCATGGGCTGCATTTGTATCTCAAGATGTCTTTTGCACTTGATGCTTCAGTGTCTACTCAAAGCCGATAATACTCCAGGGATGGCTAGCATATTGGACTAAAGAAAATGTGGCTGGTCTTGTAATGATTTGTGGTGTTGGTCTTGTAATGATTTGTGGTGTTGTGACTTGCATGTTGTGAGAAGGGTAAAAGTACTACCACTTTACATTTTGGGGTACATAGTTAATGTCTGAATGAGATTTTCAACTATGGTAAATATCGATATTTGTGTATACTCTAGAGAAATGTATGATTATGATTACCTCACTACAGCTCAATTGTTTCGTAGTATCAATCCAATATCCAATTTGCAAAGCCAGATAGATGTTAGTGCCTCATTTGCAAAATTCCAGAGATGACCTGCTTTAACAGGAGCCTAAAAGATACACTGTTTGATATGTCATAACATTTCATCCTTGAAATGTTTTCTTCAGTTACATTGCATTCTGTATACAATTTCCTTGTGTTGTGCTTAGAGGACAGTTTCTTAACATCAAAGGCAGCAATATTTTCTTGTTCTGTAACTGATCAAAGAAGCTAGAATGGAGTTTCTTTTGTCCTCATCTTCATCTATATAAAGAAAACAAAAAGTTTTTTTTTTGAAGGAATTCTATCAGACAAGTCCCAACTACAAGGCCAGGAAGGTTTATTTCCTGACCATTTTCATATGTAGACAAATCTGATATAAAGAAAAGGGAAAGAAAGATGAAATTAGCTGCTTAAGCCATTGTTAATAGGAATACATGTTTTAGGTGGCAGATCTTTTTAATAATAGAGCAGCAAGCTTACACAAGCAGAGAACTACATCCATATTATCTGTAATAGACAAAACGTCAACTAATTACGCAATAAAATAGAATTTTTTGTAGTTTTCTGCTGAAAAGTCTCGGCTAAAGCTTGCTCAGCACTCATCTGATGACCATGGTTAGCCATCTCGGCCGAGTCTGATATAACTGGAATAGAGGAGACCGGTACGATACCGATCCCCGAATCCTCAATAATTTCATATCTACGATGACTTGTTTTGGCTTGGCCGATATTAACTGATTCGAATCCGTAATGCATAGAATCAACCAAAATATCCGAGTCAACCCTGAGTGGACTTGGATATTTTTTTCAAATTATACCTTTTTATGGTATATTCTATTTTTAGTAAATTTTCAGATTTTTAGTAAATTTTTATATGCTATAATATGTGTATCACCTGATATCCAACCGATATGCCACGATGGATGTGGAACAACTGTGACTGTGAACCATACTGATGACTTCAAGTTCAAAAGTGCTTCAGGAAGGCTAAAATTCTGCTGATAGGTTTTCCACTCTAAACTGAGTTCTCAAATCCTCTTCCTCAGTACATTCATCCATCCATTTATCATAATCTGAACTTTATCCACAATCAAGTCTGCTAATGATTGTGTATTCCAGGCCTGCCTAAGTATTTAATTTCTTTCGAGTAAACTCGTAAAATCCTTTAGTGAGTGTACATATCTTTTATTATTTTAATTGCATCTATTGAATATCTAATAATTTGATAATTGTGTCTATTCAGCACCTCATTTCTGGCGCGAAGCTGTATGTGGAATTAGTCACATCACCACCACATGTGGTCAACACAGGGGAAGTTTTGGAACAAAGAAGTCACCACTTCAAGCTAACAAAAATAAGGAAAAATCAAACAAGATCAGCAGCAAGGACCCGGGAAAGATTTATTTGCCAGTTTATTATTTATTATGTGGGGTTTCAAGAATTTATGATTTGTGTACAACCTAATTAACTATTGCAATTGAGAGAAAAATGAATACCACCAGCTATGAGAATTTCAACTTTCACTAAATGTAGTGGCAAATGTACGTTTCTTTGGAATCAGCATCAGGTGTTCAATTTTCTTACTCAAACACATCATCGGATCACGTTGCCAAAGATAAACAAACTTCAATGGACTACTACACATTTCTTGTCAATTCCTTCGTCTACTGAAACTACTTTTAAGAAGTAATATAACAATCTTTCTAAAATGGCATCGTATATCATTTATCGTCCACCGCAATGACATTAGATGCATTTGTATGAACTTTCTTGAATAGCAAACTAATTTAGGTTGAGACTCGATATCTATAAGAGTTGAATCGATAAGTTCGTAAAGTGAATAGAAAAAAACTCTAAAACACAAAATGTGGTCATAAATGGCAAGTATATTATTCCGGGTTTTAATTTTTTTGGTTCGTATAGTTCTTTCAAGATCTATGTATCTTTTCGTGTAATTGTTAATCGTCTTCTTTTACATCAACTCACTAAGAGATGCATCAAATCCTGAAAGAAATACAAAAAATATAAGTTATTACTTGATTGGAATTAGTAGATTCAAGCCGAAAGTTTTTTTTTTTTTCTTTTTAACTCTCCCTCCCCTTTCTATAACCCTTTCCGCTCACAATTATCAGTCTCAAAATTCAAATTCTAAACATGATAGTAGGGGAGATCTTAGTCACTTACCAACCCGGCCTAGTGGTATGAAGCCAAAGGTTTGAATGATGATAAAACAATAACAAAAAAAAAAAAACAGGCTTTGCTATAGTAATTAGGTGATGTTGGTGTATATTTTCACACTGACCTTATCACGGACGTGTAAAAACATGTTCCATGCTGGTGGGCCAAGATTTTGGTGATTAGGTCCGACATTACCACAAATTAATTTATGGGATGCATTACCACATTTTTAGGCCTATAAATACAAGGAGTCTGGATCTCAACTATACCAAGTTTTCGACAGTAACCAGTTACAAATATCGATTTTCATCCTTATTAATTAGCTAGCTAGCTCTTTAAGGAAAAAATGGCCGCAGCCAAATCTGCTATTGGCACTGGAAAGGTGAATAGTGATTGTATGCCTGGCTAGACATAGATTTCTTTTTTTTGTTTCTTCAAGTTTGTGTGTGGTTTTGAGAAGCAACTCATAAACAACTTGTACAGAAACGTTTGGAAGAGTATAAGGAATTGCAAATTACAGTAACATTAACATTCTTGAATTTTCTTAAGCAATATTTTATGTTTTCTAGTTGTCTACATGCATTAATTGGTCTCTTGAATTGTCTGAATAAGCTTCTTCTGAGTGATACAGTTTCTTATTAATTGGTCGGATTTAGTTTTCTGGTTGTTTGTTTATTTGAAAGGATTCTAATTGATTTTGGGAACTCAATTGTTTGGTGTTTACAGAACGACATCAGTTCACTAGAACCGGTGAAGCCGGCTGACCCTCATGTGATCCAGATCGGACAATTTGTAGTGGAACAATGTCACCACGGCCAGCTGCTTTTCGTCGCCGTGGTTGGAGGATTCACGTGGAGCGGTGATGGAGGTTATTACTACGCACTTATCATTGAAAATCAGGATAGCGACGGTGCCACATATCTCCATAAAGCACTTGTTCTTGAGACCCCAAGTGAAACCAAACTCATCTGGCACATGAAATAATCAAGCACTGCTGTTGATCAACTGAGGATCAACGACTTTAAGTACTCTAATTATATAGTGTCTTTGGTGTGGTTTTCAGTTTCTGCATGGATGATGTACTGCTGGCATGCATACATCTCCCTGCTGTTGTACTAGTATGTAAGGTGCTGTTCTACCAACAAAAATGCACCGTCAAATAAAAAATCCGCTGTGTGTTTGAGTTTGTGTCATTGTACTAGTATGTCAAAGGTGCACTTATACGAACAAAAATGCACCATGAAATGAATAAAAACAGCCTTCTGTGTTTTTCTCGATTGCTTGGAAGCAGGTTCCAATCACTGAGTTTTGTATGTCAATTAGGTGCTATATTCATGACTAGTTATAAAATCTTATTAGTTAAGCATTACTTAAAATGAATCCAAATCTGGAAAGGAAATGAAAGATGAGTTGATATATTGAGAGAGACATGTAACTCAAAAGTTAGAGTTCAAAGATGAGAGTTTCTGCTTTCTACAACCATTCATTTGGACATCTCTAAACAACGTGTATCATACCGTGTCAAATAAGTTTAAAATGCATAGATATGAGCAAAGAATCATCTGCTCTTTAAAATGTGACAACAAAATTAATAGATCTACATGCTGTTGGATTTTAATACTTATCCCCATATTTTGTTTAACATTCAATGAATTAGAGATTGTGAAATTCAACAGAAAATCATTCAAGAAATTATGGCAGTTATGAATATAATGAACTTAAATGAGTTTAATTATACTCATGGCACTAGCTCAAGTGACATATGCACAAGTCCAAGAGAGTTTTGGGGGCTCACACCCTAGTCTGAGAGGAGTTTTGGTTTGGCATCAAACCAAAAGAGTAAGCCATGTGCCTTTGGGCCCTTAAGTATTTAGTACTATTTAGACACTTTTGTGTTTTCAGTTTTAGGTGCCTTTTGAACCTAAAAATTATTTTTTAGGGTTTTATACTCTCTTTTTGTTATAGTAAATCTGCTACCCCTTCGTTCGTAGATGTAGGTCAATTGGACCGAAACACGTAAATTCCTGTGTTTCTCTGTTTAATTTATTTGTTTTATTATTGTCATTATCGAGTTGGTAAGAACTCTATTATTCTCGTTGGTCAATTTCCTGGACCAGACCTAACAGTTTTAGTGAGTTTTTTCCTTTATTATTTCTATTAATGGTGGAATGTAAAATGATCCATAGTGCTATTGCAATTATTAAAAAAAAAAATCAATGCTTTTATGGTAATGACAGGTGTTATAGCTATATACTAATTTGAAGAGCTGTAGCTTTGTAGTCTTGGTACAACTGTACGTTTTGTTTAAATACGGGGATTGAAGATTGAGTATATGAATATTTAATTTATTGGCCAAGCTAATTAATATTTAATTTGAGGATTGACCTAATCACCAATGTGTAAAAACGTGTTCCACATTGGTCTTTGTCAAATTTTCACACGTATTAAAATAATTATAAGATGGCGCAAAATTCAAGTTCATCATAGTAGCAGCTCCGACCATGACACTGGATAACACCATATGCACCGTATGATTTAATACTTAGATTTCTGAATTACTTCTATAAGATTACCTGATCTTCCATGTATTTATGACTATACTAAACTGCAACCATGACCATGTCACAATAGTCTTGCCTCTTCCGTAACTTTTTGAGTATCAATAAAAGTGATATTTGCATGAAATATTGGATTAAAAACAGAATAGCTATTATGCGATTAGAATTTTTACATTTTTTAGAAAATATATCTAGTAAAGCGGAGATAATTATGCCTAAATTTTGCATGTTTGATGAAATTTCTTCTTTTAATTGATTTTATATAGTTAAGTGATTAATATGGTCAATAACTGTGATACTCTTCTCATGATTATTCTTTTGAGGGAATAATTTTTATCTTTCCTTTGGTATCTTTTCTTTACAAAAAGGGGAAAAAGTAGAAAAAAAAAGAAAAAAGAAAAAAAAGAGAAGAGAATAAGAGTTGTTCTACTCAAATGGCTCTTGTACTTAGTAACCAAAAGTCTTCATCTACAAATGTCAACTTTCGTAGAAAATAGTATTTGAATTAAAAGTATGCAAAGCAACTTCAGAATGTGAAATGTTGAGTAACTGGCGATTTTTATCTAAAATTGTCGATTTTCGCGTCAAAAGTCACTTTCACAACTTGAGTAAACATTTAGATATATTGTATGAATAAATCCCTCTTTGAACTTAGAAAAGAAGATGATCATAGACTTAGGAAGTTTTTTTTTATTGACCATAGGAGTAACTTGCTTTTGAAATTGAAAAAAGATGAGGAATTGATTTGAACTAGTTACAATTATGGCATAATTGGCTCTCCTTTACTTGATATTATGATTACTTGAGCTTAATTGAATGATCGCATAATAGTTATTTACCTTGTTTTGAGGAGGTGAATTTGAAGTATTCACATATGTTTACTTTCAAAGTTTTGGATCATTGTTGGTTTATAATTCTTAATTGATTAAGGACAAGCAATGGTTCAAGTATATGGGATTTTGATAAGTTTGTATTTTGAGTGATTTAAATATGTTTTATTATTTAGTTTTGATGTGTTTTATTCACTTTTATGGCGAATGAACTAGGTTTCTAGTGAATTATGCATTTTGTGGTCAAAGTGTGATAATTGCATATTTATGAATTAAAGTGATAAAAACTTCATGTTTTTGTAGGTTTCAATGATTCAATCATCAAATGGAATGAATGGAGGAGATAGTTAGATGAGTGTTGATGATTTGAAATGATATAAAGAGAATATGAAGTGCAAAATGTTTTAAAGATGGATTGCAGTCAAGTGTAGAAGAAAGGGAGTTTGATAGCTTCGATACCTGTTGGCATTTCGGCTATATCTTGAACAACAAGTATTGGTTGAGGTGATTCTTAAACCATTTTAAAGCTAACACATAGTTCTACGTTTCTTATGAGACATCAAAATTTAGTTCATGCATTGTCCTAGTCAAAATGTCAAAATACAGTTGGCCATTTTGTTGTCAAAAGCTGAAACAGAGTTTTGATCAATTAAGGGTATTTTGGACATTTCTCAGTCTACATAGCTCCAAATTAGATGATTCTTAAAGAATTGGAAATTTAGCTCAAAAGGTTACAACTTTCATGTTTTACAAAAGAGTTAGTTCAGCCTCCATCGTCAAAACAATATCAATTGAAATTGATGCAAAAACAAAACAAAGTTGAAAACTGGCCAAATTTGAGAAAACCTACAAAAGACACAAAACGTGGGGTAATACGTGACCTCATGCCCGCGGTTTCAGAGCTCACGTATTCTTATATTGCAACTACAACTTGCTCATCAACTTGTTCTGCATTCACATAACTTTTCCATCTATTCACCATAAGGGTGTGCAACGAATTTGAAATCAGTAAATCGAAAGTTTGAATTCGAAATTTTTTGAAATTTTGGCATCTGAATTACCGACCGAATTTGATTTTGAATTCACTAATTTCGATTTCAAATTTCGAATTCAATTTGAAATTTGTTAATTTCCGATTTCATCGAATTCGGAAGCCTTTTTTTCTTTTTTTCCTTTTTTTAAACAATTTCTCAAAATTTACTCTTTTTGCTCTTTTTGGTAAAACTTCTCATCGAATTCAGACAGAATTAGGTTATGCTCTTTTTGTCCTTTTTGAAGTTTTGTTTTGTTAGATGTATTGTTATTATGTTATATAATATAAATTTTATATTACATACATTATAAAAAAATATTATATTATACATATATAAATATTATAAAACAAATTTGAAATCGAATACCGATTTCGATTCTTGATTTTGAATTGTGAATTTGAAATCGAAAACTTTGATTTCAAAATTTTCATTATCTTATGGAATTCCAACTGATTTCGCATAATTTGAAATAGGAAAAACCGATTTCCATTCCAAATTCCAAATTACCGATTTTGAAAATTTCGAATTAAATTCGAATCCGGTCGATAAATCAGTATTTTTCGATTTTGTACACTCCTAATTATCCAACTCAGAATTTCGGCTGCAGCTGTAAAGAACAGTGTAGAGACTTCAAGAAAAAACTTTTGGTGATTTTAAGAGATAAAGCCCTGTTTGGCATATGAGTTTTTTGTTAAGTTTGTCTGCTACAAGTTTTTTAAGAACTTTAGCTACAGTAATCTCAAAAAACTTCTTAAAGTTTTTAAACTATACACTTCAAAATGTTCAAAAATTTACACACTTAAAATTTTTTTAAAAAAACTTCTACAGTAAGTTACAGTAAAGTTTTAGACAAACACCCAAAAACTCACTTGCCAAACGGGACTCACTTGCCAAACGGGACCAAAATTACCAACTAAAAACAACTCACTTGGAGCTTTAATTCCTCTATAAATAAGGACTTTCTTGAGCTTGTTTCCTAACTTTGGAAAGCTAGAAACACTACTAAAATATAGTCTTCACTAGTTTTTTTTAGTTCATTAGTATGGTATAGTTAGTATAATTATCCATCTTGTACTTGTAGCTAGATTTGTATGAAGAATTGAGGAGTAAAGATGAAGAGTTGGAACTCATGTGGCAAGGATGACTTGTTTCCTATCACTTTCTCTTTTGCATTTGATTTTATGTTTAGTTATAATACAAGTTTGGATTTTATTAGGTTTTACTAAAGTTTATACCTAAAGTTATGGATAAACTTTCTATATCTCGTTAGTGATATTTACTTGGTTATTTGGTGATAGTATTTTGAACAAATTATTTATCACTTTTGCTTATCTAATCATGATTAACCGGCCATTAATTGTGATAATCTTAAGGTGTTAAGTTTGTAATGAGAATTGAGATTTGACAGTAGTTCAGAAAATGCTAAACTTAGAAAGTACACTCACGAGAGTAGAAATGCACTTTTGTGGTTTTAATAATTTGTTTCATATAATTTCATAGAAAGAATGAGTTTGTAGTTAATTTTATAACCACGACAGGAAATATGATTTAGTTATAAGTATAATAGATTCACCACGAGAGTAGGTTTCACATACATGAAAAAATTACACCATAACTAGCCAAGATAATAACATTCAATTAATCAGTGATTTCACTTGCAAGAGTAGTGATGAATTCCATACCTCTGTTGACTTTCTATTATTATTTGTATTACTTTTATTTCATATTCATAATGTAGATATAATTTTTTACATTTGTGATAGTCGAAATAATAAAGGAATTCGAAAATCACAGGTAATTGACAATGTTCCTGTGGGATCCACACCTAATATTCTTGTACTCAATAAACTATATGCATACTAACAGAAAATGAGATGTTTAGGTTTTATTAAAATTTGATACGCGGTAGAATCTCGTCAGCATCGTGTATCATTAGTCATCCACTGCAATGACATTGGATGCATTTCTAAGGACTTTCTTGAATAGTTAAACTAATTTAGGTTGAGAGTTGAATCAGTAAGTTCATACAGTGAATAGGAAAAACTCTAAAACACAAAATGCAGTTATAAATTGCGGGTATATTTGTCTGGTCTTTTATTTTTGCGTTGGTTCGTATAGTTCTTTCAAGAGTCTATGTATCTATTCGTGTAATTGTCAATCGTCTTCTTTTACATCAACTCATTAGGAAATACATCAAATCTTAAAAGAAATGCCAAAAATCTAACTTATTACACAACTGGAATTATCAGATTTATGCCTAAGTTTTTTTTTTAACCCTCCATCTCCTCTCCACATCTCTTCCCATCCCCAACTATCAGTCTTGTGATTCAAACTTTGAACCTTACAGAGGAGGAAGCTCTTAGTCATTGGACCAGGCCAGGGGCATGAAGCCTAAAGTTCGAGTGATGACAAAACGGTAACATAAAATTATAGGCCTAGCAACAGTAATTAGTATATTTCCACGCTGACCTCATCATGGACGTGTAAAAACATGTTCCATGCTGGTGGACCCTGATTTTGGTGATTAGGTCCAACAAGATAAACTAATTTATGGGGTAATTACCTCATTTTTAGGCCTATAAATACAAGGAGTCTGGTTTGTTATTTCAATGTGCTAAACTCAGCTACCAAGTTTTCTGGAGTCACAACCAGTTACAAATATCTATTTTCATTCTTATTAATTAGCTAGCTAGATCTTTAAGGAGAAAATGGCAGCAGCCAAATCCGCTATTGGCACTGGACAGGTGAATAGTGATTTTATCCCTAGCTAGATTTCTTCCTTTTTCAAGTTTATGTGTGGTTTTGGCAATCAACTCATAAGCAACTTGTATAGAAACGTTTGGAAAAGTATAAGGAGTTGCAAGTTAAAGCAATTTCCAACATTCTTGAATTGTCTTGAGCAATATTTTATATTTCCAGCTGTCTACATGCATCTGTGGGTAGGCGGTCCCTTGCATTGTTTCGTTAGGCTTCTTCTGAGTGATATAGTTTCTTATTAATTGGTTGGATTTAGTTTTCTGGTCGTTTGGTTGTTTGAAGGATTCTAATTGTTTGCGTTTTCTTACTGGAAAAAATGTTTTGGATTTACAGACCGACATCAGTTCACTAGAACCAGTGAAGCCGGCTGACCCTCACGTGATCCAGATCGGACAATTTGTAGTGGAACAAGCTCACCACGGCAAGCTGCTTTTCGTCGCCGTGGTTGGCGGATTCACGTGGAGCGTTATTGGAGGCAATTACTACGCACTTATCATTGAAAATCAGGATTATGAGGGCGCCACATATCTGCACAAAGCACTTGTTTTTGAGACCCCAGATGGAGTCTTGGAACTCATCTGGCACAAGAAATAATCAAACACTGCCGTTGATCAACTGACTATCAACGTCTTGAAGTACTTTAATTATCTATCACTGTCTTTGGTGTTGTTTTCAGTTTATGCATGGATGATGTACTGCTGGCATGCATACATCTCCCCATTGTTGTACTAGCATGTAAGGTGCACTTGTACCCGCAAGAATGCTTTTGAGTTTGTATCTTTGTACGAACACAAATGCAACATTTAATAAATAAAAACAGCCGTCTGTGTTTGAATTTGTATCTCTGTTTTACTGAGTTTTGTATGTCAACTAAGTATTATATTTATGACTAGATTTTCCTCCCCTTTCAGTTTTAAAACTATGTTTATTTTTCCTTTTAGCCCAACACTCTCTCCTGATTTCACTGTAGCTAAATGCTTTAGGCACTTGACATATTGTAGGATACACACGTATATATACGTACATGCATACACACAATATATATATAACACACACACGCTAGTAACAAATCAATGAAATTGAGATAAAAATAATGTGATATTAAAAATTTATATCTTTTTTATATTTTTTGAAACTTGATTTATCCTAACCAACACAGATGCGCAAGTTAACAAAGTATGCTTTATCCCACGAGCCCTTTTGTTTTGTATCAGTATCAATGTTTTCGTCGTCTTTTGGTTGAATTTGGATGACTTGAATGTTGTTCTCCTTTATGCCATTTGAGTTAAAATTTTTATCTTCTTGAATAATTTATTGTTCCCCTTTATGTCCTTCTATGTATTTTTTATTAGTTTTAGTGAGTTTTTTCCTTTATTATTTCTATTAATAGTGGAATGTAAAATGATCCATAGTGCTATTGCAATTATAAAAAAAAAAATTAATGCATTTAAGGTAATGACTGGTGTTATAGCTGTATGCCAATTTGAATAGATGTAGCTTTGTTGTGTAGGTAGAACTATACGTCTTGTTGAAAAATGAGGACTGAAGATTGAGGAAACGAAGCCAGCAAATTAATATTTAATTTGAGGATTGACCTAGTCACCGACGTGTAAAAACGTGTTCCACATTGGTCCTTGTCAAATTTTCACAGGTATTAAACTAATTATAAGACGGCACAAAATTCAAGTCCATCATAGTAGCAGCTCCGACCATGACACTGGATAACACCAATTGCCCTGTATGATTTAATACTTAGATTTCTGAATTACTTCTATATGATTACCTGATCTTCCATGTATTTGTGACTATACTAAACTGCAACCATGACCATGTCACAAAAGTCTTGCCTCTTCTGTAACTTTTTGAGTATCAATAAAAGTGATATTTGCATAAAATATTGGTCTAAAAACGGAATACACATATTTACTTCGTTTAAGAGCATGGATAAGACGCGGGGGTTCATTGGGGCGGGGGTTGGGGCGGGGGTGGGGCGGGGATGGGGGGGAAATTTTTCCCCCGTTTAGAAACGGGGCGGGGGGCGGGGGTATACTCCCCCGCCTCGCCACCCGTTTGAAAAAATATATATATATGTACATAATTATATATATATAATGATATTATCAATTATACTACTAATTATACATGTCTATTAATAAAAATTATTAATTATTTATACTAAATTTATTAATACATTTATGTTAAATTCCTAACTACACTTAATACAATAACACTTTTTTCTAAAAAAACACAATAATAATTTAGTGGTTGTATTTGTATCAAAAGTGAAAACTTGATTATTTTAGTTATATTTGTTTTATCATATTAGATTGTGTTCAAATAACTTTTGTTTAATTATTTTTATGAGTTTCAATTGTGAAGTTACAATGAATAATAATTTGGTGATATGTTGATATTTTAGTGCTTGATTATTTGTTCAAATTTAATTATAATGAAATTATATAATAAAATTTTTTTAACCCCACGGGTGCCCCCGTGAGGGAAGCGGGGTTGGGCGGGGGCAGTGCGGGGGAAGCCGGGGGCGGGGGGAATTAAAATGCAACGGGGCGGGGGTTGGGGGAGGTGTCCCCCGCCCCATTGCCACCCCTATAAGTGATGACTCAACTCAAATGCACCTTCCTCAATTGCACTTAATGAGTGGATAAATATATGCAATCGCAATAATTGCACTCTTTGCATTTCGATATGTTCCATAATTAACTATACATTTCTAAAAACGACTAACACCTAGTTATATTTTCCAAAAAAGTAAGACTTAGCCAAACTGAAATTTTAACATTAGAAAAATGTATAATTAAATTGAAATTTTAACATTAAAAAAGTGTGTATTGAATAGGAAAATAACTATAAGGTGTGAGACATAAGTTGGTGAAAGGACAGATTTCATTTCAATGTTGCGTCATTAGAATCTAACTTTTCACCTAAAGTTCTTCTTCATTTTCTTCCTTGGAACATATTTAATTGATCAATGTTTTCTCCTTATTCTATAATCTTGCTTAATATTTGTTTAAAAGATTTTTTTGTGAAAAACAATTTGTTGCCTATATTGGGAGGCAACCCAATATTTTAGTATTTTATTTCAAGGGTTTTGAGAAGAAGGTGGAATAAGATTACTATGTTGGTGGTTTTTAACTCGTTGTAATCTATTTAACATTTTGTGAGATTTGGCTCATTGGGACCTGTTGAGCCTTTTGCATCTTGGTTCGTTGGTGGCTCGTTGTGGTTTGTTAGGACTTTTGTGGTTCGTTGAGATCGTTAGAACTTTTATGGAGAAGGTGGAGTTTGTTTGCTATTCGTCGATTATTTGCTGATGTTGGATACACTCCAAGGTAGAGATTTGTTAAGTGCGTCTTTGTATCCCACATCGGAAGTTTAATAAAAAAATCTCTCTGACGGGTATTTAACATACGTACAAGTTAAAAAACCGAATTACACCCGTTCACTGCAAGTATACAGGTCAACTAGTAGTTTAGGGTATATATCGGGTCGATCCCACAGGGAAGAGTGAACAATTACCGGTATTACTAAAACTTCTCTATTATTTAGACTATCAATGAATTATAACAAATTAAAACCTACTGAAATTATACAAGAAAATAACAAATGAAAGCTCCTTAGGTTGTGGTATCCCTAACTACTCATGCAAGTGCTATAATTGGATCATTGAATACTACTATCGAGGCTAGTTATGGTGTAATTTCCTTAAATATGTGAAACCTACTTTCGTAGTGAATCAATTATACTCATAACTAATCCATACCTATTCTCATGGTTATGAAATTAGCTACAAGTTCATTTCTTCAATGAAATTACATGAAATGAATCACTAAAACCACATAGATGCATCTCTACTTTCGTGAGTGTACTCCCTATGTTTAGCACTTCTTGAACTAGTGTTAAATCTCAATTTTCATTGCAGAAACTTCACCTTAGATAATCATAATTAATGGTACCAGATTAATCATGATTTAAGGAGTCAAAGTGCTAAATAACTTGCTCAAATCATAGCAATCAAATAACCAAATAATAAACACTAA
This sequence comes from Coffea eugenioides, assembly GCF_003713205.1. Lineage (NCBI taxonomy): Eukaryota > Viridiplantae > Streptophyta > Magnoliopsida > Gentianales > Rubiaceae > Coffea > Coffea eugenioides. Next base: position 10,739,394 of record NC_040037.1, read on the forward strand.
CAATCATAGAAAGTTCAACCAAACCCAATGTATAAAATTTAAAAATACATAATGAACACAAAATATTAACTAAACTTGGAATCAAGTACAAAAGATAAAGAGTTTGGAAGGAATACAACCCTTGTCACATGAGCTTTCTTCCTTGCCTTCTTCATCCTCCATCTTCATCCTAATCTAGATAATAAACAAGAATGGACAAACTATACTACTCTATACTAAGCTAAACTAACACTAGGGAGATGAAAGAGCTACATTTCTGCAACTTCAAGCTTCTCCCGTATCTCTCTCTATTCTATTGTTGGATCCCCAATCCCCCTTCTCTTGCAATGAATTTGGCTATTTAACGATGAACATTGGTCAAGAAATGAAGCTTTACACTTTCTCCTTACAGCTGGTAATGTTTCTCACATGTCTAGCATCGCATGTGAGTTGGTGGGAGTGAAATTGAGTTTTACGTGTACAGAGCAGCCTTTTCTGACCGCAATCCGGCCAGAAATCCGGCTCTAAATCCGGCCAAGTTCCGACCGGATTGCTACAGTAAATCTGGGCTGCTACAGTGATCCGAGCTGCTACAGTACCTCGGATCCGTATAGATCCGAGCTCGGTTCCACTTACCCAGAAACAGCCGAGGGTTCGGATGAATAGTGGATCCGAGTGCGGATCACTTGCTCTATTTTTGGCCCAACTTCAACCGATCTTTTCTTGATGTTAGAGGCTGAACCAGCTCATGTCTAAAACACAAAAGTTGTAGCCTTTTGAGTTATCTTTCCAATGCATCAAGAATCGCCTCATTTGGATCTGTGTAGGCTGAGATATGACCGAAATACCCTTGCCTGCTCATTGCCCTGTTTCAGCTTCGACCAAATGAAATTGGCTACTGTACTTCGGCTTTTTGACTTGGAAAACCTTCAAACTGGATTCCGTTGTCTTCATCAAAGTTGTAGATCTATCTCTTATCTTCAAATTGGTTTAAAAATCATCTCAATCCGATCATTGTAGCTCAAGTTATAGCCAAAATACGAAGATGTGTCAAAACTGTCAAAATGCGCAAAATTCCACTAAAAAGTGATAAAAGCCTCATTTAATCACTTAAAAGCATTTTTCACCAATTATAGCCAAAATGATTCATTTTCTCCCAATAATATAACTAAAGTGACTAAATAATATGAAATATCATATAATTATTACGTAAATTAGTCACTTATCAAACTCCCCCACACTTAAATCATTGCTTGTCCTCAAGCAATCCACACATAAACTACAATGATTCAAGAGGTGAAACAATATATGCATTTTTGTCAAATTTAATTCCTCAAGACCTGGTAAATCATCATTATACAATTGTTCAAATTACACTAAATACTCATAATATCAAGTAAAGGAAAGATAATTATACCCTAATTTAACAAGTTAAACGTAATCTCTTACCCTAACCTAATTTCACAAATAAGTAAATCACATAGTCAATTTATAGCATTCCTCCTCCTATAATCGTCTTTTTTTTATTATTATTTTACAACTAAGAGGGATTTATTCATACTAATTTTACTTAAATAGTGAGAACGCCTTTTTACGCGAAAATCGACACTTTTAGGTGAAGATTCCCGGTTACTCAACATTTCACCTATTCAAGTTGCTATGCATACTCATAATTCAAGTACCTTTTTACGCGAAAGTCGACATTTGTAGATGCCAACCCCCGGTTACTCGGTACGAGAATCATTGGAGTAGAACAAATTTTATTTTATTTTCTTCTCTTTTTTTTTCTTCTTTTTTTTTCTTTTTTTTTAAAAAAAAACAAAGGACAATAAATAGATATTCCCTCTTAGAAAATATATAAGAATAATCAAAGGAGGAGTATAACCTTTTATCAACTATATCAATCACTTACTTATAAAATTAAGTAAAGAGAAGAAATCTCATTAAACATGTAAAATTATAGGCGTAATTTTCCTCACTTTACCGAATATATTTTCTAAAATGTAAAAATTCTAATTGCATAATAACTATTTCCGAGTTAAATGAGGACTAAACTTTCCAAAATACATATAAAGTTTCAACAATTGGAAGAATTAAACACTTAAGGTTGGAATACTTTGGCCCTTTTTGAAATAAAAATGAAAAAATTAAAGAACTTTTGGGCCATAGTGAAATATTGGACAAGATGTTAGAAAAATTTTGACGGAGTTTCCCCATATAAATGGAAGAAAACTCCCTGCCAACAAACCCAATTTCAGGCAAATTATCCACATGGCAAATAATTCAAACACAACTCCAATATTTCTAAGCATTTAAATCCACAAAATATCATCACATAGAAAGTATTTGCAAGTTCAAATATTTCCTCCCCCACACTTAAACTTCACATTGTCCTCAATGTGAGAAAAGGAAAATAAATAAAGAGTAAAAGAAAATTCTCCCCTTATGACTTGCGCGATCCAAATCCATGGCAATGTGATGAATTTCCAACCGTATTTGAGAAAGAATGGGGAGTTCCCTGAAAAAGAGAAAATCAAAACAAATAAATTTCTTAAAAATAAAAGGTTGCAATCAACAAAAACATGCAATTCAAGGAAAAAGGAAAAATGATCAAGCATGTGGAACCATACAATGTTCAAGGGATAAAAACATGAAATGAGCTAATCTTTGCTAATCAAATATATGCATTAGTATCCAAAGCAAAGGGAAGCTAATTTCACACAAAAAACCCACAATCATGAACAAAATAAGTTCCATTTATACATTTTGTCATCAATGATCAAATCCCTTCAAGTACAAAAGTAATCTCAAAATGGAGGCAAACACACCAAACCAAAATATAAATGACCTTCGTGAAAATTCATGAAATACTAAAAACTATTGAACCACAAAAATTATAAGTGCATTTATGAATTTCATCAATTAAGGCCATCTTCAATTCACATCTTCTTTTAGAATTACCTAAGAATTCACAAAATCATTCAATCAAGCACTTTTCATTCATTAGATAATCTAAATTACTCACATAAATATAAAAAACTCCCACTAAGCTAATTAAAATGCTACATTTGGCTACTTAATATGCAACTTCGTCATCAAGCCAAATTAAGCATAAAACTAGCAAGAATTCACCAAATAAGTACAATAAATGCAAATCACAAAATATAGTTATCACTAACAATCACCAATAGCATCAATAAGCTCAAATAAATGCACCTAACTTCACATATTAAAAATTGCCTAAAAATAGAAAATATTCAATCATGGCAAAATTCAAATAACAAAGTTAGGTGAAGAATTGTTACCTCAAGGTGGTTTGGTGATGTTTAGAGATGAATATGATGTGAAAACCCCCAAGAAACTTACTCCAATTTGACCTCAATTGAGTGATTCAAGAAAGTACAACCCTAACTATTGGTAAGCTCCACTTTAGAGTTGTTTTTGAAAGAATATGTACTATGAAATTCACTCTAAAAGATGGGAGAAAGTGATTTGGTGAAGGTTATTTGAAGATTAAATGGTGAAAAGTGGTGTTTTAGTGAGTGGTGTGTGTTTGAGGTGTTAGTGTGTGAGTTGGGTTGAAGAAGAAGGGAGAAAAATTGTGAGGAATCCGTGAAACGGATTCATCTTACGCTGGTTACTGTTCACAATCCGGCCAGAAATTGGAGGGATTCGAGGAGGGATTCTGGGCCGATTTTTTTTTTTTTTACTGTTGCATATCCGGCCAGTTTTTGGCCAGATTTCCGGACGGATTCTGGCCGGAGCCAGAGCTCGAAAAAATTTTTCTTTCTCCCCTGACTATCCGGCCTTCAATCCGGCCAATATTTGGCTGGATTTGTGGCCGGATTTGCTGCAGAAAAAGCTGTTTTCTGCAGTTTTTCCTCCAAATTTGCTTGGCCAACCTTCCGCATTCCACCTAATTTCATGTTCTTTGAATAAAATTCAAGTTTAACATGATCATGCATGAATATAACTTAAACATGAAACACTTTTAAATGCATGAAATGCGGCAAATGAACATGAAAACTCCCTTTTTGCCTCAATATAAACACCTTTGCAATTGAGATCATTTGCATGAACTCTTGCCATTGCCACCTATAAAATACACAAAAACATTAATCGAAGAACTAAGATTTACTAAAAACAAGCCAACATGAAGAAAAGTCGAGTTGAAAAGTGATCCAAGCCTTCGTATTTGAAAGGATCCGAGGTCGGATCATGATGATTGAGCTCGGATCAAGAAGCTTGAAATTTTTCTCTGATTGCAGAAGTGGATCCGAGCTCGGTTCCATTGAATCTGCACTTATTGCAGAATTTTTGCAATTTTTAGTTTGACCCCAATTCTTCAAAATACACCTTAGATCATTTCTATGTCAAAATAAACCATTTACGCACATGTAAAATGATCTAAACATGCATTCTAAACCTCTTTAATGCATCAAAAACCACAATTACTGAATTTGAGGTATTGAGATCTTTGATCAAACTTCACCTTTTTCACCTCATTTGATCACTTTTCCAAAACCTACAAATGAAAGACAACAAAATTACTCAAACTTATACTTTAAACATAAATCACTCCAAAGTAACAGCAACTTAAACAAACATTGGGTTGCCTCCCAATAAGCGCTTCTTTAAAGTCAATAGCTTGACTATTTCTCCTCCTTTTTCAAGGAGGTTTAGTAACGAATAATCCACCATTTTAGGCCGTGGTGGATCATTAAATGGTGACTTTATAGCCAAAGCCACATGATCTAATGATGTGAGAAATGAAAGTGAGTTACCTATCCCAAGTGTTTCATAGATATTACCATGAATATGCACCACTTGAGAACTTACCAAAGGAAATGTCATGAGAGTATCTTGAGCAGGAATACCTTTAGAACCTATACTTTCACTGCACTCCTCAAGAGAGGTGAAAAATGAGTCATTAAAACTCACCTCTTGAGGCTCAAAGTTAGTTTCAAAGGTATTATCATGTGAAATGGATATTTGCTCATTGAAATATAATTGAGATTCATCATTTTCATCCAAATGCAATCCATTTTCACATACAACATTTCCACCATTCATGCTAGGATCATTTTGCAAATTATTAGAAGAAATAACTTCACACAATACATTCAATTGCTCATGTATTCTACCAAAGTGAGAAGCTAATTCATCTATTCTTTCCTCAATCCTATCAAAACGGTCGGAAGTTGCATTTGCTAGCTTTTCTATTGCTGAATCAAATTGATTAGAATAATTTTCTACAGCTAGCTCCCAAGATGCATTAGAATCATTAACTAATGGTTCACTTTCTAACTCCCAAGGTAGAGGTGCATTAGCTAACCTTTCTATTGCCAACTCCCAAGATGGTTTTGATTCATATTGGACACTTTCAGGTTGGTAATCATAAAAATACGGATAATCACTATATGCACATTGATTTTGCCAACCATAAGCAGGAGAATTGCTCCAATTAGCACTGTATTGATCAAAACAAGGATTGTAATGCTCTAATTCATCATAATAATTCATATTTTGTGCTTGCATACATGTATTAGTGGCATGATAACCTCCACACAAGTCACAAATCACATGATAAGAATTAAAAGCATTAGCATTCCTCCCTTGCTCAATTTCATGCATAATTGTGTCCAGTTGAACTTGTAACATCATAACATCAAATTTAGCCTTTAAGCACCTTATACCATCTTCAAAAGACATACATTCAGCAAATTCTTGGTTACCTCTGTTGAAGGAGCTTTGCACTTGATAACCATCCATTGTCATTCTTCCACTTCTCAAGCATTGTCCTCCAAATTGACCTACCCTTCTCATTACCTAAAATTGCTTTTAAACAACTTAAGAGCAAGATTAGTAAGAAAAATAGGTTATAAAACACATGTACAAAAAAAAATACTAAAATAACAGAAAATAACATTCACACTATAACTAATAAAATGTCTAAACTAATAAAATTACTCTTCACACCGATATTGCCAAATCTTCCCCAGCAACGGCGCCAAAAACTTGACGGGTATTTAACATACGTACAAGTTAAAAAACCGAATTACACCCGTTCACTGCAAGTATACATGTCAACTAGTAGTTTAGGGTATATATCGGGTCAATCCCACAGGGAAAAGTGAACAATTACCGGTATTACTAAAGCTTCTCTATTATTTAGACTATCAATGAATTATAACAAATTAAAACATACTGAAATTATACAAGAAAATAACAAATGAAAGCTCCTTAGGTTGTGGTATCCCTAACTACTCATGCAAGTGCTATAATTGGATCATTGAATACTACTATCTAGGCTAGTTATGGTGTAATTTCCTTAAACATGTGAAACCTACTTTCGTAGTGAATCAATTATACTCATAACTAATCCATACCTATTCTCATGGTTATGAAATTAGCTACAAGTTCATTTCTTCAGTGAAATTACATGAAATGAATCACTAAAACCACATAGATGCACCTCTACTTTCGTGAGTGTACTCCCTATGTTTAGCACTTCTTGAACTAGTGTTAAATCTCAATTTTCATTGCAGAAACAACACCTTAGATAATCATAATTAATGGTACCAGATTAATCATGATTTAAGGAGTCAAAGTGCTAAATAACTTGCTCAAATCATAGCAATCAAATAACCAAATAATAAACACTAACAATCATAGAAAGTTCAACCAAACCCAAGGTATAAACTTTAAAAATACGTAATGAACACAAACTATTAACTAAACTTGGAATCAAGTACAAAAGATAAAGAGTTTGGAAGGAATACAACCCTTGTCACATGAGCTTTCTTCCTTGCCTTCTTCATCCTCCATCTTCATCCTAATCTAGATAATAAACAAGAATGGACAAACTATACTACTCTATACTAAGCTAAACTAACACTAGGGAGATGAAAGAACTACATTTCTGCAACTTCAAGCTTCTCCCGTATCTCTCTCTATTCTATTGTTGGATCCCCAATCCCCCTTCTCTTGCAATGAATTTGGCTATTTAACGATGAACATTGGTCAAGAAATGAAGCTTTACACTTTCTCCTTACAGCTGGTAATGTTTCTCACATGTCTAGCATCGCATATGAGTTGGTGGGAGTGAAATTGAGTTTTACGCGTACAGAGCAGCCTTTTCTGACCGCAATCTGGCCAGAAATCCGGCTCTAAATCCGGCCAAGTTCCGGCAGGATTGCTACAGTAAATCTGGGCTGCTACAGTGATCCGATCTGCTACAGTACTCGGATCCGTTTGGATCCGAGCTCGGTTCCACTTACCCAGAAACAGCCGAGGGTTCGGATGAATAGTGGATCCGAGTGCGGATCACTTGCTCTGTTTTTGGCCCAACTTCAACCGATCTTTTCTTGATGTTAGAGGCTGAACCAGCTCATGTCTAAAACACAAAAGTTGTAGCCTTTTGAGTTATCTTTCTAATACATCAAGAATCACCTCATTTGGATCTGTGTAGGCTGAGATATGACCGAAATACCCTTGCTTACTCATTGCCCTGTTTCAGCTTCGACCAAATGAAATTGGCTACTGTACTTCGGCTTTTTGACTTGGAAAACCTTCAAACTGGATTCCGTTGTCTTCACCAAAGTTGTAGATCTATCTCTTATCTTCAAATTGGTTTAAGAATTATCTCAATCCGATCATTGTAGCTCAAGTTATAGCCAAAATACGTAGATGTGTCAAAACTGTCAAAATGTGCAAAATTCCACTAAAAAGTGATAAAAGCCTCATTTAATCACTTAAAAGCATTTTTCACCAATTATAGCCAAAATAATTCATAATCTTCCAATAATATAACTAAAGTGACTAAATAATATGAAATATCGTACAATTATTACGTAAATTAGTCACTTATCACTCTCCTTGTGATAGTTATAAATATAATGGACTTAAGTGAGTTTAATTGTGCTCAGGGTACCAGCCCAAGTGCCATATGCACCAGTCCAAGAGGATTTTGGAGGCCCACACCCCAGTCTGAGAGGAGTTTTGGTTTGGCATCAAACCAAAAGAGCAAGTCATGGGTCTTTGGGCCATTAAGTATTAGTGCTATTTAGGCTCTTTTGTGTTTTTAGTTTTAGGTGCCTTTTGAACTTGAAAATTATTTTGCTAGGGTTTTGTACTCTCTTTCTGTTATAATAAATTTGCTACCCCTTCGCCCGTGGATGTAGGTCAATTGAAGCTAACCATGTTGATAGGTTGCAATTTTAACATTTATTTTATTATTAATTTCCCCTATTATCTGACCTAATGTGGATTAATTGCTCGATTCTACTCACTTTTGATATTTTGCATTTATTTCAGGGAGTAAAACAAAAATATCACAATCAAGGCCAATTTGACAGTCATCGGAAAAGAGTTCAAATAGCAGGCAATCAAGGGCATTTTTGGAACAAGGAGATACAAGTCTTCTTTTGGTAATTCGCAGAAGACAGCATTAAAAAGAGGAACGAAGGGCTGAAGTCAAGGGTCTTCTTCCCCTAGAGTTGGAGCGCCGCACAGGAGAGGCTTCTTCCTCTCTGGAAGGAGAGCCGCCGCGCAGCCTTGAAGACATTAGATAGGAATAGACCAAACGATGGCAGACAACTCTTTAGCTTAGTCTTTTGACTTTTCCTTGTGGGCTCAAGTAGCTTTTCCTTTTCCTTCTCGTATGATTGGACAAGTAGAAACCATAGAATCAATTGCTGTAGCTTTGCTATCTTTTCAAACATTGAAACCGAATTGAATTTCCCCAATTTCAAGGGACAATGGCCGCAGCTCTCTTTACAATTTCTTGTGGGTTTTTTGCATCGAACATGAGCTAATTTTCTCAATCTAGTCCAGGGACAACGGAGGTTTTGGTTCGCCTAAAAATTGTGAGATCGATTTAATTTTATCTTTTCTTTTCATTTATTGGTATTCGAATATTCCCTGATTACAGTGCTTATGATTGTTTAATTAATTGATTGTCTTGAATCCGGATAATTAGTTAATTTGATAATCTATTGTCAATTAGGGTGTTAAATCCGTAATTGTTTAATTGCCCTGAAATAGTGACAGCTGGCATGATTGGGTTTGTGTCAGGGGAATACGCGGGATAATCTAAAATAACCCTGGTAGTGCGTTATTTGGTTAGAATAGGGCTCCTCTAATACGTAAGGCAATTGGGGAATTAAATCTTGTGGGCGTACCTAAGGTTATTTCTCAATTAGAGTAGTGATTAACGGGCGTACCTTAATCACCGACACAGTAAGGAGGGGTTGACTATCATCGCTTGTTTGGTAGTTATAACCTATTTATTGATAAATAATTGGAATTGTCTTTGTTTCGATGATCAATTAGGTGAACCATTGCTGAAGTTATTTCTTGGCTAGATTCTTAATTATCACTCATTTGATTTTAGTAAATTGTTATTTAATTTTTAGTAGTTCTTGGATTTTATTTGCATTTATTTGATTGTCACTCTCTGCGCAAAAACACCCCCTTGTCACTGTGATTTGAAAAGAAACAATTACTACCCAGTCCCTGTGGATTCGACCCTGCTTACCACTTTCTACAGAAATTAACTTTAGTTGAGCAGGTTTTTATTATTGCACAGGCTGACAACCTGTCAAAATTTGGCGCCGTTGCCGGGGACTGATGCCAGATTAATTTATTTCTTTTTGTGTTCATCTTGTTTTTATTTTATTTTATATTTATTTTTTTCTTTTTTTCTATATATAGGTTATGGCTTCTAACACTCCGTATTTTGGTGATATACTGGATTTTGTTTCCAGGGAAGACAATGAGACTTGTTTTTTTTTCTAAGTTTGCATATTCAGAGGCACTAAACTCTCTTAGAGAAAGAATGGCTGCTGCAACCTGTGAAATTTATTATGTCAGGGATCCTTCAACCGGTATGTGCCCCGAATATCAAGACTACCTAAGTGACTATCTCAAAAAAAAATTTGGAGATTCTTCAGCTCGATCTCAAACGTGGTATGACCCTTATTCAAACCGGTATGATCAAGGATGGTGGGATAACTCCAACGTTAATTATGAAAAGGGGCCAATGAGTTTTTAACAGCAAGAGTCTCAGCAATCATCATTCATGTCA
>NC_040037.1:10750459-10823957 GCF_003713205.1 Coffea eugenioides
AGCACTCAACGAAAAGAGATTGGAAACTCAACAACGAATTGAGTGCTATCAAGCCCGTCTTTCAAAAGCATTCAATAAGCATGTCCGACCACGCTCTTTCCAAATTGGAGAGTTAGTACTCACTGTTCGGAGACCGATCATTCTCACTCATGGCGGACAAAGAATGTTTACTTCTAAATGGGATGGTCCATATGTTGTTCGAGAAATGTATACAAATGGCTCATACAAGTTGGTTGCTGATGATGGATTAAGGGTTGACCCCATCAATGACAAGTACTTAAAAAGGTACTATACGTAATCGGAACCGCGCGATGCTCCTGGCCAGCATGAGCTAAAACTGTGGATAGCAACCACCAATAGTATAGTATGTGGTTAAACTGCTGAAACACTGCACCAAGTCTAAGGTGGTAAACAAATATATACTCCTGACCCACATGAGCTAAAATTGTGGATGGCAACCACCAATAGTGTAGTATGTGGTTAAACTGTTGAAATACTCCACCAAGTCTAAGGTAGTAAACAAATAGATACTCCTGACCCGCATGAGATGAAAATGTGAACGGCAGGAACTACGTGTGACTTGATTCCCTCCGGGGATACGTAGGCTGCTTAGAGGGCAATTTCTAAGTTCAGTCACACCACTCCAAAACAAATCCTTGTTCCTTGAAAAAAAAAAGGATATTCTCTTTCCAAAAAAATAAATAAATAAATAAAATGCTACATCTGAGTTCTTGTATCTTTAAAAAACAAACAAACAAGAGATAAGGAACGGAAAGCATTTTATTATTCATAAGAAAAAAAAGGAAAAATTCATTACATGGAAAAAAAATGAAACAAATTCAGAAAAAAGACATGATGAAAAGTCTAAATGTCAAATTTGTAGTCCATTACAACTATTTTACATGATTCAAGTGCAGACTTCATGTTTTCAAGTTCCTTCACTGCATCATCAGTCAATATGCTAGTATTTTCAATAGAAGAGAGCTCATCATGTGCTTGTCTTATTTCAGTCTGGACCTCGTTGAAGGTCTCATGCTTTTGATCGACGATTGAGCTGATTTCCATGCCTTGTTTCTCCAAGTCAATAAGTTCCTGTTGCAGAACTTGCTTCCTATCTTTAATAGATTGTAACTTTTCTTCTAGATCTTGCAGATGATAAGTTAGTTCTTCTTCCTTTGCCTTGGCTCTTCCAAGTTGGGCGGTAACTTTGGAACGGAGTTTTGCATGTGTTTCTCTACTCATCTTTTTCCATGATGAAGATGCCAAAATATCATACGTTTCTGCTTTGACAAACAATTCTATCAAGTAGTCTTTTAAAGGAAGATCATTGGAGAGGTCTGTCCTTGTGATTTCTGCAATAATTTTCTCTGCACACTCTTTTAAAGAAGAGATTTGCTCAATAGGAGTGTCAAGAATCTGTTCGCGAAAATCCATCCACAAACTCTGCAAGTACTTTCTTCGATACGCTTGGATCAACTTTTGGCCATGAAATTCTGAAACCAATGCTACCTTAGGTCTTTTTCGGATTTCGTGCGAACTAGTCAGCTCCTTCTTATGCATTGACAAGGTACCTCCACTGGGGCAAGTTATTTTGGAATGCTGATAACGAGTTCGTCACTTTTCTTGTTTGAAATTATAGCATCAGTTTCAAGTTCAATTGATGAGTTGGTACCAATATTTTCTTGGTGGAATTCAAGAAATAAGGGCTGAAAAAAAAATGTTATGAGAGTTTAAAAAAAAAGGGATGAAAAAAAAGAAAGGAAAAAAAGAGGTTACAAAAAAAAAAGAAAAAAAGAGAAGAGATGATTACCTTAAGTGGCGACACTCCAACCGACGGTGGTGTAAAGGAAACCTCCTCCAAATCAGAAGATGCCCTCTTCTTTGATCGATTCCAATGACGATCTTGACTGCTACTACCACTCGCCAATGAATGGGTTCCTCCTTGGGTAGATCCGATGCCTTGAACTTGAGTCCCTTCCTTTTCTATAGCCTCGCTAGAATCATGATCGTCCACCATTTCAATTTCGACATCTTCTTCTGTGTGAGTCACCGATAAGGATTTTGAAACTTTAGGCGGCGTCTTCTTTGCTGGAATCACTGGTTGTGCCTCTTTGATGGCCTGTCGAGAGTCCTTGGAAGACTTTTTTTGTGACAATATTTTTCGAGGGACTGCTAGTAATTTTGTTCTTCAGCAAGGTGGATGAGGTAAGACCCGTTACAATCTCTATAGCTCCATTATGATGCACTAACTCATTGGCGGAGGTAACGTTACCCTTCTTCGATGATTGCTGAGGGATCTTAACTGTGAATTTAAAGGAAGTTGAAGAGACACTATTTGACCGAGTTGATCACCAGGCATCATAGTCTTTTATAATCAACGGATGCTTCCTGTGCATAGGTATAGTCATGCGAGATCGCGTCTGCGTACGAACTGAGGTATCCCATAGTTGAATAGCCTCACCCAGAGTATAAGTGTGAGTGATCTCTTTCAAATTGTTTGGGATGTCCTGACAGAAGCTGAATTGTCTACTAAACCTACAAGGATTATATTTTTCAATAATGAAAGTATTGTCCTTACATAGAATTAAGTGGCAAGAGCGTTGACTAATAAAGTAACTCGTGAGTCTTGATGATAAGGATCCATCGTCGATCAACACATTTTCTTCATTCTCAGTCCAGCACAGTTTGAAAAGCATCAAAGGATTCACTTCTTTGAGGATTTCCTCAGTTTCTGATTTGCCGTAAAATATTGCCATTTTCTCACCGCTAAATCTCGTCATGCGCACATGATGGTTACTCACTTGATTATTCTCATAATATACGTCAAAATATTGGTCAATCCAAGCATAGACTTAATGGATTGGAAGAGTTACTCCACATTCTCCAAGGTTAGGGGCGTAGACGATCTCCCTCAACCCATGATATATACTCGCAAGAACGGGAATCGCGAGGCAGAATTTCTTCCCCGTGGCCATTAAGCATGCAACCTTGAAGACACTTGGGCGAATGCGATCGACCTTTTTGCTTGGCAAAAGAAACTTGCAAATCCAACACGCTATAAACGCCGCAGTATAAGTCTCCTTTCTTAAAAATCCTGGGATATTCAATGTGTCAAAAGGGACGATGAAATCCTTTGTATCAGTAAGGTCGTGAGGCTCTACACTTCTAGAAGGGTTGTAAGTCATTTTTGGTTTAGCTGTGGTCTTCCTTCTATTCGCCCTGCTCGGAGGAGCCCTATATCTAGCCTCTCCTTTGAACCAGAAGCGGATCCAATCTTTCATCCAGAGTCCCTAATCGTTCGTCCAAAGGTGGTAGTAAGCGGAGAAGAGATGCCTGCAACTTTCCGGGAGAAGTGGCTTCCCTTCTTTGTCACAAGTGAGAAGTTCCTGTGCTGAAGGAACAACTTCATCAAAGAAAGAGCCATCGATCGAAAGGCCACCAAGTCGATAAAAGTCCCAAAGTGTGATGGACAATTCCCAAACGGGCGTATGGAGTGTATTTGTCGAGGGACACCAATATTTGAAGAAAACTCGCAAGATATTTTCACAGCGATCGTAGGAGAATCGCAACGCGTAGACGGCTTCAAATATGCCGGCACGTGTGAGCACTTCTTTATATTTTCCAAGAATGTCCTTAACCCACTCCCAATAATGAGAGGTGAAGCATGCCTCGCCAAAGAAGGATGAAGGAATCTTCCATGTAGCTTTGTCAACATTGAATCCCACGAATGGGAGCGTGAATTTGGCTATTTCTGGATCTCCATTATGAAGTGACGAATTTAATACGACCGTTTCTTTTTCCTTCGATGTAGTAGAGAAAGTCGATGGTGCTACAACTTCCTTAGTCCACTTGCTAGTCCAGTTTTCGAGATGAAAACATCCTTCAAGTGGTATAAAAGGCTCAGCAAAGGCGCCAATTACCGGCTTGTTCACATATAATGACAAACTCCTTGATTGGGGCCCTCCCCGCTCATCCGTCAATGAAATACGTGGTAATGGCGTAGCGTAATCTTTAATTTGCATGGCTGCTAAGATTCTGTGATGATTTTTCAAAGTTAATCAAAAGGAATTTGTTTCCTCCCTTATAAGTTTTGATAGCCGAATTACCTCACTGGTCGCCCCTTATCGAGTTCCTCCGAGATTAACCTTCCCCTTGGAGATTTGTTGTTGGAAGCTGGTTCCGAAAACAAACATGACAAAAGGGACTGTTAGTGAGCAATTTAACGAAGGTACAGGTATTCGAAGAAGGATCATGGACGAAGAATCGCTATGAATAATGCATGCAAATGTAAAAGTATCAATCATGGTGATATTGGCAAAAAATGTTATCACATTAGGCACACAACATCAAGGATGCATCAAAATAAACGCACAAAGTCTATTGCCGAAAGTTTCTTCTAATGATTAAGTGTTGAAAAAAAATCTTGGGCACCTAAATGCCAAATATTCACATTAAGACATGACTAGCAGCCATAATATAATTAATTCTGGCGGTGGGAAGTTTCATACGAAATCAAAAAAGAAGAGTATACAAAGCACAGTATATGTACCTCCGATTCATCTAGTCCGTAGGTGTCTTGACAAAGGTGGTTATTGAGAAACTACACAAGAGAGCAAGTCTACAATGTTGAAATCAAACCCTTGAATGCGCAATGTCGTAGCTGATGGGGAAATAAGTAGATCAAATATGATGCTAAATATTGGATTTGAAATAAATTGAAGCCATGCCGCAAGATGACTAGAAGGCTATGTTATCCTACGGGTTCAAAACGTAACGTGCGTAAGATGCAAATTTCGAGCATCAATCATGTGCGAGACACCAAGGGTGAATCAAAGTAAACATGCAAAAGCCGTTGCCGAGGTTTTTCTCAACAATTAAGTGCTGAAAGTAGAGTTTTGGGTACCTGATAAATGGGAACCATTTTCGTCAGAACGCAAATAGTGGGTAGATACCAATTGAGTAGTAGCAACAATGGTTGATGCTAAGCAACGGCAGCAGCGTTTGACGAACAAGCAAGCTGCTGTAGTAATAGCAATAGCCACACTAGCAATGATCGATGAAGCAAAGAATAAAACTCGTTCAAGTTCTTTATTATTAAGGAGTTAGTGGCCTGGACTTAGCTATTTATAATGGGGGACTGATCCTAAATCCTAGGAAAAATGAGCAGGCCCGTTGCTTTAATCTGAATAGGATTAGGTCTCTGTTGGAAGTCTTTTGGTCGAAGGAAAAAAAAATTTTGTGAAGTCTTTGTAAGTTTTAGGGAGATTGGCTCCGCGCTAATGGTGGTCTCCATTGCAATTGGGTTTCGAACTTCTAAATTGCTTGAACTTTGAAACTAACAAGGAAGGGAAGCTGTTAATTCAAGAGTCCTAGTCCTAGTAGAGGAATACTTGGTGATTTGCTGCTTAAGTTCCCAAGGCCGACAAGAAGAAATGGTCTCGAATTTCGGTGCGGTGGAGTTCCGTGTGTAATTGATCAACAAGAGGCATATAAGATCAATTGGATTCATATGATTTCATTTCTGAAGTGCCTTGCACGTGAATGATTAAGCATGCAATATGCAATATTCCACAAATGCATGTATTGGGCTTTCTTGAGGACAAATGTTTATAATTGAAGTTGATGGCCATTAATTTTTTTTTTTATAGGGGCCGGCTTCCTTAAATGGCAAGTGAAGGGAGAATATCAACGTATTTCACTTAAACAAATTGATCATGAAATCGAAACTTGTTCGTTCAAGTTTTACTCTTCGCAAACAAGTTTCGAGGGGGCATTTGTAGATAATGAAATTTTAATTAATTCTTAAAATTACCATTGGTCTATAAATTATTTTTATAGCTTATTTTTATCCAATTGGATATTGTCATATGTCATGTACCCTTGAAAAAATTGGTTATTAAATGGTCAATTATATTTTATTCACGTGTCAAGTTGAGGTGTTCCAAATCAATTCAAATTGCTGGGATATCTCCACCAACCAAATCATATCATGTCACATGCCTGTTGGATAAATATCTAAGTATTTATTTCTTATTAAAGGGATAATATTTAGTAGTTATTCAATCCAAGTATATTTCTTATATACTGCAATAGCATTGTCGAGTCAAACGGTGCCACGTCACGTGTCCCACGAGTTTGGCCAATTGAGGAATTACTTAGTCTCTTTATAATGAAGAGATAATATTAACTAATACAGTCCTAATATGACTGCACGTCTTGCAAGACAAGTAGAGTGGTATACATGTTTTCAACCTCTACCTCATACCGCAACTATAAATAGGGGTCTCTCTACCAAGTCGACACACACAGAGACACCAAAAGCATCTCATACGCTCAAGCATTGAGGCTCCAAGATACAAGAATCCAGATCTTCAAGCTCTCCAAGTCTCCCATATATCAAGACTTGAGTCTTCAAATATCTTCTAAAGTTCTTCAAGTCTTCTATATCAAGATTTGAAGGAATCGGTGATAGATCCAAAAACAAGCTGCGAAGCTCTTGGATTGGTGCTCGAGGAGGAGAATCGAGGAAAACTCTCCACAAGTTCGAGAAAACCCCAGAGATTGTACTCACATATTTTTCTTAAATTTATATGTCACATATTTGTCGTGTATATTTCTTGTTTCTGCAGACTTGAAATTTTATCGCGTACACTGTTCACCGAATCCGGCAGTGTATCCGGCCAGTTCTTGGCCGGATATCTGGCCGGATTGGCAGGGCAAGTTGAAAAAAAAATTGGGATGGCTACTGCCTTGAATCCGGCCGGATTGTGATGTGGCGCGTTTTCGTTTCGTTTTCGTTTTTCGTTTCATTTTTGTTCAAGTTCGTAATCAAAGTCCCATTTCATCGTATGGTTTGGTAAATCATATTTTGGCTTGGTGGTCTCTAATTGTTTATTTTCTTTTGGTTTTATTGCGCGTTACGTAGGGTTTTATGCGATTTGTCTCCGTAGTCCTGGCGAGAGTTGGACAGGTGGTCCGCCGAACCCTTTGGTTCGCCTTAGGGGAAGATAGGGTTGTCACAGGTGGTATCAGAGCTGCTTCGCGTGGTCTCTGCGCGGAGTGAGCTTGGGCCAAGTGGTGTTATGGTCCTGATTTCGTGGATGTGTGTCAAGGATTAAGTGCTCTTCTTGGGCGTAATCTATGAATCGTGCATGTTATAAGTGTAAAACTCTTTATCATGGTACTTGAGGAAGATAGATATGTATGCCAGGTAGAAATCTTTAATATGGATGATTTACTCTTGGGACCGGCCGGCTCGAGTTGTGAATTATCTTATTGTGGATTCTTGTACTTGAGTATCAAAAGGTGGAGAGCGTTAGAATGAGGGTCTATATCTTGATTGAACTTGAGGTAAGTCTTGATGGCAAAGGCCAAGGCACGAAAGATTTTCACATTAGACCTAGTATTAGATCGATCGAGAGGATTGGATATGGAAGTGTTATCGTGGACTACTCTTGTACTAGTCTGGTTAGGGTTTCTCTAGAGGGTGGCTAGATTGTAGGGGAATTCGCACCTAAGACTTGTTTCCTTTATGCTATGACCGTGAGAACTTGATAAGTGTTTACTTGACTTTGAGTTAGTCTAGCTACAACTATAGAGGTATTTTCTACCCCTCTTGTGAGATTTTATACCCGTAGTTTTGTTTCTCGATAAACTACCTGTGAGGACTCGTAAAAACTATTATTTTATGCCTAATTTATGGCTTAATAAATTATTTAATTGGATTTTATTTCCAAGGAATATTTTCTAGTTTTATTAGACCTAAATAAGTGGTAATATAACTTCGTTATATTTTTAAAAATGATTCGTTTCGAAAATTAATTTCCTAGAGCGCGTTTAGTAAAAATAGTGAATAGTACTTGGAGATTTTATCCGCGTAGTAGCCCAATAAGCTTGGAATATTGGAGACTTGTACTAGGGTCCTAAAATAGGTAATTTTATGAATAAATATTCAAGTGATAGTTAGTAGTGCAATCGTTATAAGAATTTTTCGAAAGTTTCGCGTTATAGCGGTAAAATTGACGGTACGCGTTTTCACACGCGCGACTTCAATTGAAGGACTTTAGACCCTTGTTTCGAGACAATTAAGAGTGAATAATGTTTATATTAACATGAGTGCATTAGAGGTTTAGTGCTCTAGTGAACCAAACGCACGAGAAAATCGAGCCTAAAAACGTGCCAAACGAGCCTTACAAGAGTTGACTTTGGAGCAATTTTTCACCACACATTTAATCTTCTTGGAGAAGCTAACTTAGATCAAAAATCACACTCTCTTCTCTCTCCTCACAGCCGGCCAAGCTCTCCCTTCTCTCTAACTCATTTGCAACAAAAATTCTGCACACTAACCTCACACAAAACCACCCCAAATCACCTCCAAATCACACCAAACTTGGAGACCACTTAGCAAACCTCTTGGAGGTTGGATTTAGCTAACAAAAGGCTGCATCTTCACGGTTTCTTGGAGCTTCAAGAGGGCCGAAATTTTCTGATCTTGCACACCCAAGGAAGAGGTAATGATCAACCCATGAATTCTTGTCTTTTGGAAGTTATATAGCAAGATTAAGCTCATGCATGCACTTAGTTACTTGATTATGGTGTAAAAATGTGATTGTGGGCTCTTGGAATTCCCACACTTGGGTTGTTGTTGCTGATGTGATAATTAATGGTGATTATATTGTTGGTTTAGTGATTATAATGATGCATTAGTGATGGGTAATTAGTGGAAACCTCATTGGGTGTAAGAAGCTAAACTTTCCGATTTTGCCCCTGCCATGTTCGGCCATTTCCAGGCCAATTTTTAATGGTTTAATTGCTTGAATTGGATGTTTGTAGGATGTATTAGATGTGTGAAAAATTTCATTGAAAAATAATGAGGTTTGAATGGGCAAATGAATTTTTGTTCGAAACCAGCAAATCTGGAAATCTGTCCCGTATTGCACTGTCCAGCGTTGGCATTTTGGCCATAACTCTGTCCTCGGATGTCGAAATCATGTGCCGTCGGTGGCGTTTGAAACTAGACATTCCTAGCTTTAATTTGGTATAAAATGCACGTTCTGAGTCTTTGTGAGCAGGCCGAACATATAACTATATTTCCCCGTAGAGTAGTCAGGAGATGTTGAGTTAAATCTACATTTTGGTGGAGATAAAAAAAGAAAGTACTATAAGCTGTTGAAGAAATAGAAGGAAACAGTTATTACATTAAAAGAAATGATAATCACTTCTGTCTGTAAATAGTAGAGCTTTAGTGGCCTCCAAATAGCCTTGATCAGCTTTATCCCTCTATAATCACCACTCTCATATGGCTTCTGAATCAGTTTTTGCCACCTATAACAAGCAGTAAACAAATTTCAGCAAATGGGAAGAGCGAGGGAACAAGCTCATTTGCATTATAATGTTGATTAAAAAAATAACAATAAACAAAAAAAAAAGATTTGGCCATCTTTAACTCTTTGAACAATTTTTCTAGGAAATGTGACGCAAAAACTGAATAGTAACTGCTTGTTTTTAAATAATCTCGAGCATCAGCCATAAAATTGTCAAAAAAAATAATAATAATAAGCTCACCAAGCCTAGTTACACCATGGTTCAACATGCAAGAAGCAAAGTAGGTTATAAAGGTCTTCCAACTTGTTCTGCAGCAATTGATAATGACCTTAATTGATACATGCTAGACAATAGCCAGTGGTTTAATAACAATCAGGAAAAACATTACTCGGGCACTTGTTCAACTAATGCCAGAATTCTTTGCTGCTGCCATACCTGAAGAGGGGTACCAGTAAGACACCACATGCAATAGGATGACAATTTGAAGGCAGCCTGGGCACCTAGAGTTTTAGAGGACTTGATGGTATGAGCTTCATCCAAAACCACTCTGTACCAGTCAACTCTGTGGAAAATGCTATTCTCCCCATCCTGTGTTGAACATATAAAATAGTAATCATTAAAAATGTTTCAACAGGGGAAAAGAACAAGCAGCATTAGCAATTGGATTTAAGTGGTGGAAACTAAAAAAAATGGAAATGGCCAGCTTTTCATTCTTATAAGCTGCAAGTAAATGGATTTCGGTGGTGGAAAGTAACAAAAAATGGAAATAGCTAGCTTATATTCTTACAAGCAGCCGTTAAGACACTGTATGTGGTCAAGATCACATTAGGTTCAGCAATCACTCTAGGGTCACTGCTCCGATCCCCACCAAAAAAGACAGAAACGGAGATGCTATCTGGCTTTGAGTGTGTTTCAAGTTCATCCTGTTCATTCAGTAAATTCTTATTCAGAGAAGACGACAGTATATCCTTGTGCCTATCCATTAACTAACATACGATCAGAAAATCAGTAATGCAGTTTCAGAACAATGTAGCTAAACCTATTCAGAATGCATACAAACTCAGAAAACTTTGTTATTCTGGCTGAATCAAATATATTATAGGGACTCACCTTCCGCTGGCCAAGCAACGCCATAGGACGAATAATGAGGGTGCTGCCTTTCACTTTTCTAAAAGGTTTGAGATCAGATTCCTTTCTTTTTCTTGATGTACTCTGTATCACCCTCACTTTTGGCAATCGATTCTTAATCCTCAGGGTACCTCTGCCTTGCCTTGCAAGAATCAGAGCAATAGTCATCACAGTTTTCCCAAGCCCCATTGCATCTGCCAAGATCCGCAGAATATTCAGCTTAGAATATATAATAATTAACATTGATACTCAAATGGACAGTCAGTAACAGTAGCAAGAGAAACTTGCCCCTCCTCTTGCTGTCTGTGTTGCTATTGGAAATTGTGTTGCAGCTTCCCAAGAGAAAATGTCAACATATATTGTGGGAGCCCTCCTGAAACAAATGATCAAATAGTAGCATAATCAAGCTTAAGGCAGTTAATGCTCAAGGATTTTATAAGCAGCTGCTCTTTTTTTTTTAATATTTCAAGGACAGAAATACATATTCATCACATATACGATACTCCAACAAGGATGAAACGTTTTTGCCCCCTTTCAGCATAACCTACATATCAACTAACCTGACTGCGTCGTTCTTGTCGACATAACATTTGTATGATCCTTCGTTCGAGTTGCAAAACCAACAGGAATATCAGATGATTTGCTGGTCCCATCTTTGTTAGTCGACACATCATTTATTATTTGAGAATGAACCACCATATTTTTCTGGATCGATGGGATATCTGCAATGGCAAATCCTAATAAGGTGCCCAAAAGACACAACATTATCTTAGAAGTGGAGAAGAATTTTTTTTTAAGTACCGGAGATTGAACAAGAAAAGCAAGCAAAATAATTGGTACATATAATAATATTTGTATCTTGAGAAGTACTAGAAGACTGGAGATTCAATGTAGTAGAAGAATAAATACAGTCATTTAATGAGCAATTCAAAAATGGACTCTGCAAAGAACCAAGAATTTTAGAATTCAAGTTTCGCGTAGGTTCAAAGATGTTAGCTGTATTTTAACATCAAGCACCACAGGTTTGTTCATTGTCTTGAGAGATCGCAATGTTAACTTCTGAAACAGGAGACCATGCCTTAGACAATGCATTTCCATGCCTCCGCTTACAAGGCTGGTCATTAGGTAAGGAATCAAAAGACAGATGTCCTTTTTTTTTCCTTTTTCTTCCTTTTTCCAGCATTAGTTTCCATCTGACATTTCTAACGCTGAGCTCTGTCATTGAATGGAGTTGCTGCAACGTGCATAAATAGACGGCCTTATTTTATTAAGAATAGTTTATGAAAGACAACGATACTAAAGGCTGAATAAGAAAAGCAAGACGAATGATTTGTTGGATGCAGTAATATCTCTACCTCACCGAATGCTGAAAGATCAGGGATTCAATGCAATAGAAGAGGAAACACAGTCTCTGGACAAACGATTTAAAGACGGAGTGTTCAAAGAGTTAAGGATTCCAGAGTTTGAGTCCTTTAAAGATTGAAGTATGTTATTTGGTTGACATTTTGAGAATCACAAGTTTGTTCGTTCTCATTGAAGACTGTAATGTTATCTAAGAGGTCAGGCAATCCTTTAGGTAAGACTTCTTTATGACTGTGCTAAGAAGGCTGATCATTAATAGAAGGCCAAACGTTCGGCCAAAGATGAGAAGACACAGTTTTTTTTCCAGCACTAGATTCTGGTTGACCTTTTGTAACCTGAACTATGTCATTCAATGGAGCTGCTGTAATGTGCAAAAATAGATGGCTTCAATCGTAAATGGCACAGAAACGTGAAGCCATTCAAAGATAATGATCTGACACAAGGCTAAATAAACTAACAGATACAGAATAGACGAGTAAAATACTACAACGGCACATATACCTCGAGGAGTAAAACCACAACCTTCAAGAGTAGCTTGCTATCGCCCAGAAGAGTAGAACCAGGAAAACAAACACCGGCTTCTATGCAACCAAACGGTACCCTATGAACATAAGAGCGTGAGGATTTCTCCCTTTTTTTCCAAAAGCCTGGCTTCATGCCTCCGACATGAAAGTGCAGCCTTCTCACTCTGTGACATTTCAACATACCATTTTTGACGAATAGTATTTCTATCCACCTGACTTAAATGACTAAGAACCATCAGTCCAAAAAAAAAAAAAATCAGCCAATGGCAATTTAAATAGCCACCAAAAACTATAGTCGAATGATTGTAAAGAAGAACAAAAACAACATTTACGAACTGCTGTAAAGAACATAAGATATATGATACAATGAAATAAAAAACATGCATGCATACCAGCTCTATTGCCAAAAAGTAAGAAGCAAAAAGAACAGAGCATAAATTTTTTAAACCATGCATGGCAACTCTTACATGCGAGTTAACAACTATTACGCAGAGGTGATACTCATGCATGAACTAAAAACGGAAAAACAAAAGTGGCAACTAAATAAAGAATGTACGACAAAAGGAAAAGGCAAACAAGACAAATAAATAAGCATCTGACCTGCAACAGAATTCCTGTCCCAACAAATGACAAAGGATTAGCTTCAAAGAAGGCCCTTTGCAAGAATCAAAAGGCCAGCGAATTCTACAAAGAAAGGCATACCATACGGATGTAAAACAGGCAATCACAAGAATAGAAAGAAAAACTGAAAACAGAAAGAAAAAGGCAGGAAGTTTAAAATGAACTCGCCACAACGGCAAAAGCATATACCAACAGCAGTTATAAAAAAAGGAGGAAAAAACTTGAAGTCAGTTCATAAAAAAGACAACGTTACAAAAGCGCTTAGATAACAATAGTCCAAAACACATAAATCCGTAGCAAGAAACTCACCAAGGCAATTTCCCTAAAAACTCATCCAAGCTGTTTTTGTCCCAAAAAACTGCAAAAATCTCTTCTAAACGTGAAAATCAAGAAGGCTACCGATAAATAAAAATAGTTCAAGCAAAAAAACAACAATAGGCTATTGATTTAAAAAATCATTGATAAAAACTATTAAACATAACCTCAAACCTGAAAAAGATGCCTCCTTTATCATTGATCCCTTGCTCTATTGGGAAAAAACAGAAAAACCCACAACACGGTTTCTCAGAAAACAAAAAAAAAAGTACAAAAGAACTCGGGCATAAGAAAGTGGAGGAATTAGAAGAATCAAAACTTTTAAGCATACAGAATGCACTTTAGAAAAGGAAACAAAAGACTTGCAAGATGTCATCAGGTTGCCAGAAGTAATTTCCAATTTGTCACCTGCAATATGAGAAATATGTAAATTAGACAACTACAACCCATTTAAAAAAAAAGAAAAAAATGAGGGCTAGAGAAGTTCTGCAAAGGAAGAAACAAGAACCTTTAAAAGTATATACATAAACCATCTTTTTTGGCTTATCATTATTCTCCATCAGAAGACGAAGACAAAGAAAAGAGAAAGAGAAGAAGGGGGCTTTCTCGTCGGAGATGAAGAAACGAAGAGAAAGAGAGAGAGAGAGAGACGATGAACAAAGAGGGAGGGATAAATGATGGTTCTGATCCAGTAGGTGTGACCAAAAAAGCTGACATTAGGTAAGGTGGGAAAGAGACATAGGCCCAACCGCCCAACCACAGTGTTTGAAAAAGAAAAAGGACTATTACTACTATTATTACTCTCTTTAGTGGGTTGGATGCAAGCAAAAAGACTCGTGGCTCACAAACGGAATTCACATCCCAATTTCCAACCATCAAGTCACGTGAGCAGCTGGAGGACGACAACATTTCAGCAAATCATGAACTGACACGTCACCAAAACCACGCACCCTTGGAGACTTTCCTAAGCACTTAGTCTACCTTAGGTTGATAAAGGAGAAAAGAGAGAGAACTACATAGCTTAGTTTTCTTTGACTTTTCCATTTTCATCATCTAGTGGGGACTTGTCCCTTTTTAGGTTTGAGTAGTAGTTTTCTTTTCAGCCGTATGTAGGAGAAGCAAGCAAACAATCAAGTACCTCCTGTAGCTTACTTTCTCTATTAAAGATAACGAAGTGAACTCGCTCATTTGGGAACTGATGGCCGCAACTCTTGCTTTAATTTCTCGTGGGTTTTGTTCATCAATTATGAACTAAATTTCCTCACTCTAGTCAAGGGACAACAGATGCTTTGGGTCACCTAAAATTGTGAGATCGATTTAATTTTATCTTTTTCTTTTATTTATTGGTATTCGCATATTCGTGATTTCAGTACTTATGGTTATTTAATTAATTGATTGTCTTGGATCCGGATAATTAGTTAATTTGGTAATCTATTGTCAATTAGGGCATTAAATCCGTAATTGTTTAATTGCCTTCATATAGTGACAACTGGCATGATTGGATTCGTGTCAGGGGGATACGCAGGCTAATCTTAAATAACCCTGGTAGTGCGTTATTTGGTTAGAATATGGCTCCTCTAATACGTAAGGCAATTGGGGAATTAAATCTTACGGGCATACCTAAGATTATTTTTCAATTAGGGCAGTGATTAACGGGCGTACCTTAATCACCGGCATAGTAAGAAGGGGTTGACTGTCATCGTTTGTTTGACAGTTATAACCTATTTATTGGTAAATAATTGGAATTGCCTTTATTTCAATGATCAATTAGGTGAACTATTGCTGAAGTTATTTCTTGGCTAGATCCTTTGATTTTAGTAAATTGTTATTTAATTTCTAGTTGGCTGTTTTATTTTTATTATTTTACTTTTAGTTGAATTGCTTAAATTGTCACCCCTGATATAAAAACACCCCCCTTGTCACTGTGAATTTGAAAAGAAACAATTACTCCCAGTCCCTGTGGATTCGACCCTGCTCACCGTTATCTACAGAAATTACTTTTAGTTTGAGCAGGTTTTTATTATTGCACATACTTCGACAACCTGTCACATGAGAAAGAGTGAACGATTACCGGTACTACTAAAACTTCTCTATTATTTAGACTATCAATGAATTATAAGAAATGAAACTTACTGAACTTATGCAAAATAACAAATGAAATCTCCTTAGGTTATGGTATCCTAAACTACTCATACAAGTGCTATATTTGGATCATTGAATACTACTATCTAGGCTAGTTAAGGTGTAATTTCCTTATGCATATGAATCCTACTTTCGTAGTGAATCAATTATACTCATAACTAATCCATACCTATTCTCATGGTTATGAAATTAGGTATAAGTTCATTTTTTCAATGAAATTACATGAAATGAAACACTTAAAACCACATAGGTGCACCACTACTCTCGTGAGTGTACTCCCTATGTTTAGCACTTCTTGAACTAGTGTTAAATCTCAATTTTCATTGTAGAAACAATACCTTAGATAATCACAATCAATGGTACCAAATTAATCATAATTTAAAGAGCTAAAGTGCTAAATAACTTACTCAAATAATAGCTTCAAATAACCAAATAATGAACACTTGCAATTATAGAAAGTTCAACCAAATCCAAGACATAAACTTTAGAAACACATAATAACATATAAATCCATAACTTGTATATTAACTAAACTTAGAATCAAGTACAAAAGATAAAGAGTTGGAAAGAAAAAATAACCCTTGTCACATGAGCTCTTTCCTTGCCTTCTTCATCTCCTTCTTCATCTTTGCTTAGCTAATAAACAAGAAGGAAGAACTATTACTCTATACTAAACTAATCTAACACTAAGAGAATGGAAAAGCTACATTTTTGCAGACTCCAAGCTTCTCCCGTATGATGATCTATTCTCAATATTTGCTAGTTAGAGAGAATTTGCTATCAGAAAATCTGGCTACGTATGGATATCCAGACATCTCCCAATGTCTCTGCATAAAAACTGCTCAAGAGCTCCATTTTTCCAAATCAAATTCCATCTTTTGATTCTCAAATCTTAGATTTGTTAAGATAGTCAATAACCAAGGTTTTTGACTTGAAAATAAGCCATATTGTCTGCCCTTTTGTCTTCTGAAGCATGTGCACCGAATTCCCTTGCAACTTATAGCTGGAAAGTAGTCTGAACACAAGAGAAATGGCTGAGCAAATTGCAGAATTTCGGCTACAAAACGCGCCTACACAAAACGCGGCTTCAACCCGCGTTTTGTCAACTCGCGTTTTCAACTCTGTGAAATTGGTCTCACTTCAACTATTATTTTCTCTATGATGGAGGCCGAACTAGCTTTTGTGCAAAATACAAACATAGTAGCCCTTTGAGTTAGTTTTACAATGCTTCAAGAATCATCCAAATCGGAGCTTTGTAGCCTAAGATATGATCGAAAATACTATCACCTGGTCAAACTCCTGTTTCGATTTTTGACCACAGAATGCAGCTTCTGTATTCCGACTTTTTGTCCATGAAAACAGTAGAATTGGATTTCGATGTCTTCATAACAATTGTAGGTCTCTTTCTTAGCTTTAAAAGGGTATAAAGATCATCTCAATCTGATAAGTGTAGCTCCAGATATAGTCGAAATACCGAAGAGTGTCAAAAAACTGTCTTGAATTGCATTTCCTCACTTTGAACGTTTTTCACTTCATTTCTCTTTTAACCACTTGAATTCATCACCAATTATCTATTTTTCACCTCACTTGACATCCTTTGGTGATTGAATCATTAAACCTGCATAAAAATGAAGTTTTTATCACTAAAATCAATAGAAATGCAATAATAGCCACTTTTACCAAACAATGTATATTTTTACCAAAACCTATTTATTTTAGTTATAAAACTAAATAATCAAACCAAAATTAACTAATAAAATGTACTTAAAAATACTTAAAATAAACTCTTATCAAACACCCCCACACTTGAATCATTGCTTGTCCTCAAGCAATATGAAATTCCAACCATCAATGATCTAAAGATTGAAAATAAACATATGTAGCATTTCAACTTCATTTCCTTGAATCAAGATAAATAACCCTTATGTGATCTTTCAATTAACGTCAAGTACTCATAATATCAAGCAAAGAAGAGCCAAGTATACCATAATTTTACTAATTCAACTCAATTTCTCATTTTTACCCAATTTCACAAGCAAGCAACTCATATAGTCAATAAAGATGCTAACTAATCTCATGATCAACTTCTTATTTTTCTTAAAGAGGGCTTTTTTTTCTTTTTCTTCTTCTCTTTTTTTTTTATATATCTTTTAAGAGTTAAATACTACTTAAGTTGTGAAAAATGCCTTTTGACGCGAAGATCGACATTTTTAGATGAAGATCACTGGTTACTCAACATTTCACATACTCGAGTTGCTATTCATACTCTTAATTCAAGTACCGTTTTACGCGAAAGTCGACATTTGCAGATGAAGACTCCCGGTTATTAAGTACAAGAACCATTGGAGTAGAATATTATTATTTTTATATAAATATATATATAAAGAAATAATAAAATTCCCTCTAAGAATAATCATAAGAAAAGTATGATACTTATTGACCATATTAATTTCTTAACTTATAAAATTAGATAAAAAGAAGAATTTTCATCAAATATGCAAAATGTAGGCATAATTTTCTCCACTTTACTAGATATACTTCCCTAT
This sequence comes from Coffea eugenioides, assembly GCF_003713205.1. Classification (NCBI taxonomy): domain Eukaryota; kingdom Viridiplantae; phylum Streptophyta; class Magnoliopsida; order Gentianales; family Rubiaceae; genus Coffea; species Coffea eugenioides. The sequence continues at coordinate 10,768,422 of NC_040037.1, forward strand.
AGATGTAAAAATTATAATCACATAATAGTCATTTCCAAATTAAATGAGAAAAGAAATTTCAAAACCACATATATTTATTTCAAAAGGATAAGTGACAAAATTTTATTTATTTATTATGATTATTATATATATATATGTATAAGGTTTTGGAAAAATTTTGACAGAGTCTCCCCTTAAAAGTGGACTAAACTCCCTGCCAGCAAACACAAAAAACAAATTTGAAGCACAAGAAATATAACCAACATCAAATACAACTAAAACCACAAGTACCACACATATTCCTACCACACATATTTCTCCCCCACACTTAAAATACACATTGTCCTCAATGTGTAGGGAGGGGAAGAAACAAAAGAAGAAAAGAAATAAAAGTAGGAACAAGTTACTCCCCAGTTGAGATGGATGCGGTCCAATTTATCCTTGAGTCACGAACCAGCGACCGATCAACCATCTACAAGCAACTAGCTACAAGTAACTGCCACAAGTTCCAATATTCAAAATAGACACTTAAGTTAAACATCCTACAAATAAAAGATGAACAATAAAAAAGCAAACAAGGAACATCCAAAGGGGCGGCCTCAATCATCCTCTTCATCGTCATCTTCATCATCATCGACGGGAGGTGGGCGTGTGCCTAAATGATCTTCAATTCGGTCCAGGCGAGTATCCATTCTGGCTAAGCGATGATCGATGTCATCTAAATGACCAAAGAGCTGCTGCCAGTTTGTTTGTGGCGGAGGAGGGGGAGGTGCCGCAGTGGAAGGTCCAACTTCATCGCGACCATGTCTAGCCTTCTGTCTCCACTCTTGAATAGGTCGTGGAATATCCCCCGTGCCAATACCAAGCCAACGAAGAGTAGTGAGAGACAATTCAGCTCTTTGTGGGACATTCTCCCGCCTCATACCTTCCAATCGAACCTCAAAACGCGGAAAGATTAAAGTCAGTAGACGAGGAAATGATAGTTTGAAAGAAGTTGTCTTACGCCTCGCCGTAGACCGAATGTGGCTAATGATGATGTTAGGCAGTGAAATTCGAGCATACGGCAAAGTCCGGTTGTGGAACATGTAATCAAGGAAGTAGATATCGCTCTTGCGAACCTCCGTATGCCCCGTCTTCTTAGGAATAATATTGACCTACATCCACGGGCGAAGGGGTAGCAGATTTATTATAACAGGAAGAGAGTACAAAACCCTAGCAAAATAATTTTCAGGTTCAAAAGGTACCTAAAACTAAAAACACAAAAGAGCCTAAATAGCACTAATACTTAATGGCCCAAAGGCCCATGACTTGCTCTTTTGGTTTGATGCCAAACCAAAACTCCTCTCAGACTGGGGTGTGGGCCACCAAAATCCTCTTGAACTGGTGCATATGGCACTTGGGCTGGTACCCTGAGCACAATTAAACTCACTTAAGTCCATTATATTTATAACTATCACAAGGAGAGATTTCTTTATTAAACTTCCGATGTGGGATACAAAGACGCACTTAACAAATCTCTACATTGGAGTGTATCCAACATCGGCAAATAATCGACGAATAGCAAACAAACACCACCTTCTCCATAAAAGTTCTAACGATCTCAACGAACCACAAAAGTTCCAACAAACTACAATGAGCCACCAACAAACCAAGATGCAAAAGGCTCAACAGGTCCTAATGGGCCAAATCTCACAAAAGGTTAAATAGATTCCAACGAGTTAAAAACCACCAACATAGTAATCTTATTCCACCTTCTTCTCAAAACCCTTGAAATAAAATACTAAAATATTGGGTTGCCTCCTAATAGGCAACAAATTATTTTTCACAAAAAAATCTTTTAAACAAATATTATGCAAGATTATAGAATAAGGAGAAAACATTGATCAATTAAATATGTTCCAAGGAAGAAAATGAAGAAGAACTTTAGGTGAAAAGTTAGATTCTAATGACGCAACATTGAAATGAAATCTGTCCTTTCACCAACTTATGTCTCACACCTTATAGTTATTTTTTCTATTCAATATACACTTTTTTAATGTTAAAATTTCAATTTAATTATACATTTTTCTAATGTTAAAATTTCAGTTTGGCTAAGTCTTACTTTTTTTTTTTAGAAAATATAACTAGGTGTTAGTCTTTTTTTAGAAATGTATAGTTAATTATGGAACATATCGAAATGCAAAGAGTGCAATTATTGCGATTGCAGATATTTATCCACTCATTAAGTGCAATTGAGGAAGGTGCATTTGAGTTGAGTCATCACTTAAAACACGTCTTATCCATGCTCTTAAACGAAGTAAAAATCTGTATTCCGTTTTTAGACCAATATTTTATGCAAATATCACTTTTATTGATACTCAAAAAGTTACAGAAGAGGCAAGACTTTTGTGATATGGTCATGTTTGCAGTTTAGTATAGTCATAAATACATGGAAGATCAGGTAATCATATAGAAGTAATTCAGAAATCTAAGTATTAAATCATACAGGGCAATTGGTGTTATCCAGTGTCATGGTCGGAGCTGCTACTATGATGGAATTGAATTTTGCGCCGTCTTATAATTAGTTAAAAGGGAAAATCGTTTAAAACATCCCTCACATTTTGTAAAATAAATTTTTTCATTCCTTACTTTTAAAAGTGTAATTTTACGTCCTCTACAAATTCATATCGGTCAATTTTGGTCCCTATCTAGATTTTTGACTAATTTTTTGCCGAAATCTACCACATGTCTTGCACAAGATCATTTTTTAGGGGTAAAATTGTCAAACACATTTCACATAATCTGATCTATAGTCCCTCACATTTCACAAATTGAATTTTTTCGTCTTTCACATTTCACAAAATTAATTTTTTCATTTCTCATATTTTGTAAAATAAAAATTTTCATTCCTCATTGATCATGTGTGCGATAGTCTTTTCTTATTTTTGAAAACTCACATATATATGTCTATTTGATTTCACCTGAACAGTACGAATAACATGTAATATGTCTCTATTTAATTTCAACTGAATAACCTAATTGTAGTTGTAAATTAAATCAAATACAGATATATTACATGCTATTCATATTGCTTAGGTGAAATCAAATAGATATATACATGGGTTTAAAAAATAAAAACTATTCGTACACATGATCAATGAGAGATGAAAAAAATTCATTTTGTTAAATGTGAGGGATAGAAAAATTTATTTTTTTGAAATGTGAGGGACGAAAAAATTTATTTTGTAAAATGTGAGGGACGAAAAAATCAAATTATGTGAAATTTGACTTGACAAATTTGCCCCTAAAAATGATCACGTGCAAGGAAAAAACTCACTAAAACTAATAAAAAATACATTGAATGACATAAAGGGGAACAATAAATTATTCAAGAAGATAAAAATTTTAACTCAAATGGCATAAAAGAGAACAACATTCAAGTCATCCAAATTCAACCAAAAGACGAAAACATTGATACTGATACAAAACAAAAGGGCTCTTGGGATAAAGCATACTTTGTTACTTGCGCATCTGTGTTGGTTAGGATAAATCAAGTTTCAAAAAATATAAAAAAAAGATATAAATGTTTAATATCACATTATTTTTATCTCAATTTCATTGACTTTTTTTAAATTTTTGAGAAGAAAAGGAAAATCGAAAAGTATCATATTCACATGGAAAGCACCTACTTTGTTACTAGCGTGTGTGTGTGTTATATATATATTTTGTGTATGCATGTACGTATATATACGTGTGTATCCTACAATATGTCAAGTGCCTAAAGCATTTAGCTACAGTGAAATCAAATCAGGAGAGAGTGTTGGGCTAAAAGGAAAAATAAACATAGTTTTAAAACTGAAAGGGGAGGAAAATCTAATTTTTTTCCTTAATATTAACCATAAGATGTTATTTTCTTCTTGATTGCTTGAATGATTTTGTGTTGAATTTCACTATCTCTAATTCACTGAATTTCAAACAAAATATGGTGATAAGTATTATAATCCAACGGTACGTAGGTCTATTAATTTTGTTGTCACATTTTAAAGAGAGCAGATGATTCTTTGCTCGTACCTATGCACTTTAAACTTATTTTAACACATGGTCAGATACACATTGTTTAGAGATGTCCAAAGGAATGGTTGTAAAAGGTAGAAGCTCTCATCTTTGAACTCTTGCTTTCGAGTTACATTTGTTAATCTTTCAGTTCTTTTTAAGGTTTGGATTCATTTTAAATAATACTTAACCAGTAAAACTTTACAACTAGTCATAAATATAATACTTAGTTGACATACAAAACTCAGTAAAACAGATACAAATTCAAACACAGACGGCTGTTTTTATTTATTAAATGTTGCATTTGTGTTCGTACAAAGAAACAAACTCAAAAGCAGACCACTTTTTTTATTTAACGGTGCATTCTTGCGGGTACAAGTGCACCTTACATGCTAGTACAACAATGGGGAGATGTATGCATGCCAGCAGTACATCATCCATGCATAAACTGAAAACCACACCACAGACACTGGATAATTAAAGTACATGAAAACGTTGATAGTCAGTTGATCAACGGCAGTGTTTGATTATTTCTTGTGCCAGATGAGTGTCAAGACTCCATCTGGGGTCTCAAAAACAAGTGCTTTGTGCAGATATGTGGCGCCCTCATAATCCTGATTTTCAATGATAAGTGCGTAGTAATTGCCTCCAATAACGCTCCACGTGAATCCGCCAACCACGGCGACAAAAAGCAACTTGCCGTGGTGAGCTTGTTCCACTACAAATTGTCCGATCTGGATCACGTGAGGGTCAGCCGGCTTCACTGGTTCTAGCGAACTGATGTCGGTCTGTAAATTCAAAACATTTTTTCCAATAAGAAAACGAAAAACAATTGAGTTCCCAAAATCAATTAGAATCCTTCAAATAAACAAACCACCAGAAATTTTAAATCCAACCAATTAATAAGAAATTGTATCACTCAGAAGAAGCTTAAGCAGACAATGCAAGAGATCGCCTCCCGACATATGCATGTAGACAGCTATAAATATAAAATATTGCTTAAGACAATTCAAGAATGTTGGAAATTGCTTTAATTTGCAACTCCTTATACTTTTTCCATACAAGTTGTTTACGAGTTAGATTCCCAAAACCATGCAGAAACTTGAAAAAGAAAGAAATCTACGTCTAGCTAGGCATACAATCACTATTCACCTGTCCAGTGCCAATAGCAGATTTAGCTGCAGCCATTTTCTCCTTAAAGATCTAGCTAGCTAATTAATAAGAATGAAAATAGATATCTGTAACTGGTTGTGACTCGAGAAAACTTGGTAGAATGAAAATAACAAACCAGACTCCTCGTATTTATAGGCCTAAAAACGTGGAAATTACCCAATAAATTAATTTGTCTTGTTGGACCTAATCACCAAAATCATGGTCCACCAGCATGGAACACGTTTTTACACGTCCGTGATGAGGTCAGTGTGGAATTATACTAATTACTGTTGCTAAGCCTATAATTTTATGTTACTGTTTTATCATCACTCGAACTTTTGGCTTCATGCCCCTGGGCCGGGTTGGTCCAAGCTTAAGAGCTTCCTCCTCCGTCAAGTTCAAAGTTTGAATCACAAGACTGGCAGTTGGGAGTGGAAAGGGGTGTGGAGAGGAGATGGAGGGTTAAAAAAAAAACCTTAGGCTTAATTCTGATAATTCCAGTTATATAATAAGTTATATTTTTGGTATTTGTTTCAAGATTTGATGTATTTCTTAACGAGTTGATGTAAAAGAAGACGATTGACAATTACTCGAACAGATATATATGGACTCTTGAAAGAACTATACGAACCAAAAAAAGTAAAAGACCAGACAAATATACCTGCTATTTATAACTGCATTTTGTGAAGCCTGCTCTCGTAGTGAATCAACTATACTTATAACCAAACCATACCAACTTTCATGGTTATGAAATTAACTATAAGTTCATTTTAGTATATGAAGACTACTTTGAACGTGAGCTCATGCCACGTTTGGAAGAGAACGTGAGCTCATGCCACGTTTTCCGAGCTATAATTTTCTGTAGAAAATTTTTACCTTTTAAAAATTACACACTTTATTCCAATTTCTCAAAATGCATTCTAGATCATTCTTTTGTCAAAATAATCAATACGCGTATATGTAAAATGATCAAAACATGCATTCTAACCCTCTTTAACAAATCAATAACAACAATTACTCAAATCAAGGAATTAAGTTTTTTGATCGAAATTCGCCATTTTCACCTCAATTGGCTTCTTTTGCTTCTTTTTCCCATTGCTACAAAACAAACATAACAAAATATCAATACTTAACTAAACCCAAAAATCACACTAAATTGAAATAAAATACTAAAATATTGGATTGCCTCCCAATAGGCAACAAACTGTTTTTCACAAAAAAAATCTTTTAAACAAAGATTATCCAAGATTATAGAATAAGGAGAAAACATTGATCAATTAAACATGTTCCAAGGACAAAAAAAGAAGAAGAAGAACTTTAGGTCAAAGTTAGACTCTAATGATGCAGCATTGAAATGAAATCTGTCCTTTCACCAACTTATGTCTCACATCTCACAGTTATTTTTTCTATTCAATATACAATTTTTTAATGTTAAAATTTCAGTTTGGCTAGGTGTTACTTTATTTTTTAGAAAATATAACTAGGTGTTAGTCTTTTTTTTGAAATGTATAGTTAATTATGGAACATATCGAAATGCAAGGAGTGCAATTATTGTGATTGCATATACTTATCCACTCATTAAGTGCAATTGAGGAAGGTGCATTTAAGTCATCACTTAAAACAAGTCTTATCCATGCTCTTAAAAGGAAGCAAAAATATGTTATTCCGTTTTTAAACCAATATTTTATGCAAATATCACTTTTATTGATACTCAAAAAGTTACAGAAGAGGGAAGACTATTGTGACATGGTCATGGTTGCAGTTTAGTATAGTCATAAATACATGGAAGATCAGGTAATCATATAGAAGTAACTCAGAAATCTAAGTATTAACTCATACAGTGCAATTGGAGTCATCCAGTGTCATGGTCGGAGCTGCTACTATGATGAACTTGAATTTTGCGCCGTCTTATAATTAATTTAATTTACTACGTGTGAAAATTTGACAAGGACCAATGTGGAACACGTTTTCACACATCGGTGACTAGGTCAGTGTGGAAATATCCTCGAAGATCACCAAATTAGCTTGGCCTATAAATTAAATATCCATTTCCTCAACCTTCAATCCTCATTTTTCAACAAAACGTATAGTTCTGCCAACACTCCTGACAGGTGCCGAACCTGTGCAATAATAAATACCTGCTTAAATAAAATACAAATTCTGTATATAGCGGTAAGCAAGGTCGAATCCACAGGGATTGAGGATAATTTAATTTCTTCTCAAGTTCCAGATATGGGGGGTTTTTGAAAATGAGAGTAACTAAATTATTTGGAATAAAATAAAATAAAATAACTACAACTCAATTAACTAATTATCACAATAAAAATAATAATGGACGAACTCTAGCCAAGAGACAACTTCGGAGATGGTTCACTTAATTCGATCACAGATGCAAGGATTATTCCAGTTACTATCTGATAAATTAGTTATAGTTGTCATACACGCGATAAACAACCAACTCTTCCTCCATTTGTCGATAGCCAAGGTACGACCGTTGACTATTTCTCTAATCAGGAAACAACTCTAGGTACGACCATAGAAGTTCAATTCCCTAATTGCATGAATAATTAGAAGAGCCTAATTCTAACCAATCAACACGCTACGAGGGTCTCTTTAAGTTAGCCTGTCTATCTCCCTGACACAAATCCAATCATGCCAGTTGCCACCAGTTTAGAATAATTAAACAATTACGGATTTAACTACCCTAATTGGCTTCGGGTTATTGAATTAATCTAGAATCCAGGCCCTGGATAATCGAATAATAAAACAACCATATGAACATAGAGCAGAAGATAGACAAATACCAGTGAATAATCGAAATAAATAAAAACTAATTCGATCTCACAAATTTAGTAGAACCAAGTCCTCCGTTGTTCCTCGACTAGATCAGAAACTTAGCCACGCCTCATGAGAAAATTTCCCCGTAATTCAACTGAGGTCCAGGCCATCAAAAGAGCTAAGAAAGAAAAGAAAACTAAAACTATGCTAAAAGCTGTCCCCCGAAGAAACGGAAACAGGGCAAAATAAATAAACGAAAGAGTTGGACCAAACCAAAAGAATGAAGTTCCCTATTCTAAAACAATTGCCTAACTTTTCTCCGTGGTCCCCACCGAATTAGGAACAAAAGCCACCCTCTATACGTTTGTTTCTCATTTTAAAGTCCAAAAGATGACTTATGCTTCTTATCCGTGGTCCCCGCCGAAAAAATTGGAAGTCCAAGTACAAGAGGAAAGCTCCTGCCAATTCCACTCTTCTTGTTTCCTTTTGGTAGGAGGACTCCTACACGTACAAGCCAACTACCGATAATAAGAGCTCTCCATCAGCAACCGAAAATGGAGTTTTTGGTTGCACCATATGGGCCCGACTTGTATATCTGCTGGAGGCTCTAAGGTGTGGAGGATTTTTCTCAATAAAATTCCCTTTTTAGCATTTCTCAGTTCCACTTCCTGTAGATAGGTCCAAATACCAAAAATGAGTATAAATCAACAATTAAAACAATATTTGGCAAGGACAAAGGAAAATTAACAATAAAATTACTAACAATTAACACCCTATCAATACCCCCCACACCTAAATCATGCTTGCCCTCAAGCATGGGACGACAAATAACACCAAAATTTGAAAATGGTTATTGCTCCATCTACCCTATTGCCAAGATACCAAGGAAAATAATAATCAGGCATCAATGGTCAAGTCCAAGAAACATCACTCCGGTTAGCTTCTAAACCACAAACTCCTCTAATTCCAGGTTAACTAATCTAAGAAAAAGGAATGACACATAATATTTATCAGTAAATGGTCCAACTATTAACCAAAATCTCAACATTAAATCCATAAATCGACAAGCTGACTTTTATTATACACTAACACAACATTCACTTTTTTTTCACATTTTTTTTTTAACTTTCACTTTTTTCTTTCCCTAATACATTTTTTCCTTCTCTTTCTCTTTTTTTTTTCTTTTCTCAATAGTAACAAAAGACTTAGTCGCTAGCCATTAGAGCCTTTTGACGCGAACTCCAACATTGGCCAGATGAAGGAGCCCGGTTACTCAGCTTCTATCGCCACGTGACCACGTACTCATAGGAATTACTACCTTTTGATGCGAGAATCAACACTTTTAGGTGCAGATCCCCGGTTACTCAGTAGTAAAGACTAGCGGAGTACAGTCAAGTTTATTCATAGCTAAAAATCACAAAAACTCAATATAACACAAGAACCAAAAGAAAACTTGCATCAGCTAGCCTCATTTTCAAACATGGAGAACTAAAGTTAATAACCGGACCAATTCACATAAAAATGCCAATAATCATTCCCTATGCCTAGGAAAGTTAACCAAAAATTATAAGAGTGAAACAATCATCGATATTCACCAAAGAGATGTTTTTGGATTCAGCCACATTAACTCGATACATTTTTATTATAAAAACTTGGCAAAAGTAGAAATAGAGGCAATAATCCAACATCAAACCTTGGCATGCACTTACGAGCCAGTCACTAGAAAGAAAGAAAGAAATTGAACGAGAGGTGGACAAATAGCAAATTAAAAAGAAAGCAAAAACATCTAAAAAAACTAAAAAACAGAAAAACTAGCGCAGCTGCCCCCCCCACACCTAGATCCTACATTGTCCTCAATGGAGGAAATAAAGCAATTAAAGTGAAAAGGACAACGAAACTTCCCTCTCGAGTGGCTAAGGGGTTGGCGGGAACAGCGGAGGGGCACCGATGTGGTGAGACATCAAGTCAACCAGCAAATGCAAAGCTCTGTCCACCCAAAATCTCAACAACGTCTCCAATAATGTGCTAAATCCAGCAATATCAGTTCAGAACTTTAGTAATAGCAGCGCAGTCGCAAGCCCTTGGCGGTCAATCAGATCTCTAACCAAATAGAGTTAACAAGTACTCGCACCCTTACCATTGGTGCAAATCGCAATTCAAAATCAATGAGATTGCTATAGCAAAGCAGATCAGTAGTAAAGCAATAACCCCAAGTGTTAATCTAGTCACAAGAAAGATTCTAAACCTCTAAAGAAGAGCAACAGGCGACTGGAATTCCAATGAATAGAGCAAGTAGAGGAACCGTAGGTGGGAACCCAGTCCACCGAAGTCAATAAACAAACCCAGGAAACAAATAAGTCCTCAAATGAGTCAACAAATTGCACAAATGATCAGACCAAAATCACAGACACTGCTCCTCCAAATCAGCAATATAAACCAACATCCAGAATGTCCTCAAAAACTCGATTAAAAACTACTAATGCCAACAAGGAATGCAGTTGCCGAATTAAATCAACCAAAATTTCAACAAGCACAACACTGGCCGAGATTCTTCCCAAAATATCACAGACAATTGTTAAAATTCCAGCCCACCCAAGAACTTCAACAATTCCCCCCAAAAGTTCGAACAAATGTCCCCAGCAGTGAGCCTCAAGAAGTGAACAAGTCAAGCAATAGTAGTGGAAAACTATGACATTAACAACTGAATCTCAAACCCCCAGCATTTCAACTAGATGCACTGAACTGGAATAAGCAATGTAGAGGGTATAGAAGCCTCCCAATTTAACAAACAATATTTCAGCTCACCCAAATACTCAACAAATGGCTCCAGTTGGCCAGTAGAAGTCGCAACCCAAAATCAGCAATTTCAAAGATAACAGCTCAGGGCTTGGACAATAATCACTTAGCCAACCAAATAGAAGTACCCAATTGAGGTCCAATCACCCCACCAGTACCACTGGTGTAGTAAACTATGGAAGAGAAATCACACACCACCAATATCAGGCCACCGACAAACCAAAATAACAATTAACACTGCTCACAATTGAGAATCACAACAATCAAAACACAAGCAAAGCTGCCTCCCAATTAGTAAAAGACAATTTCACAAATCCAGCCCACCCAAAAACTCGACAAATGTACCCAAAAGTTCAACAAATATTCTCACGAGTATGGCAAACTAGGAATGAACAAGATCTGGGTCAAATATCACAATGGTTTACCACACAATTGAAGAAATAACCCCCAACGGCCAACAATACCAATTATTGAGAAACCAGACAGCACCAATGAATATTAAGAAATTGGGGAATAAATTCCAAATACCTCCACCAAAGAGAGTAGCGTGCGAGGTTGGCTGGGGCTGTTGGCAGCATCCAAGTGCTTCGGTGGCGGCGTTGGCTCGCGATGGAGCTGCGGCGGAGTTGGCTATGCGAGCAGAGAAGGACCAGCGAGCTAGAGTGGCGCGCGCAGACAGCGGAGGGAACTTCAGCAGCGGCGGCGGTGGAGAGGCGGGTGAGCTGTGATGGCGGCGCGAGGGAGATGGGCGGCGCTGCTGCGGTGAGATCGAGCTGGTGGTGGAAGGCAGTGACGGTCACGCGGGCAAGTGGGCGGCGTGCGTCGCGCTTGGGCGGCGGGACAGAGGCTGCTGCCGCGCGCCTGTGGGCTTGTGGCTGCGCGAGGAAGGAGCTGCGTGTGGAAGGAAGATGGGCAGCGGCGGCGGCGATGGAGCTTCAGCAGCGGCGAGCGGCCTGGAGTGGAAGCATCGAGGGTCGGCGAGGTGCGAAGTGGATGGCTGGCTGGTCCTTTACGCGAGACGCGAGGTGGCGGCGTGAGTGAGGTCGGCGGCGCGAGTGGGCGGCGGGCAAAAGGGATTCGGACAACAGAGAGAGAGCAGGGGAGAAGGAAGAAAGAAAAAAAGAAGGAAAAAAAATTTTTTTTTTTGTTTTTTTTTTAATAGAATTGAGATTGGAAAATTCGATTTTTGAATACCAAAACTAAAAATGAAAAAGGAAATTACTTTTATTTCTTTTAAAATTTTTTTTTTTTTAGAATAAGAAACCTCCGGCTTAGGCGTGGGCACGCCTAACTGCCCCTAGTCTTTTGACCATCCGTCGAAAATTCTCGATCCGTTAGCGTGACCACCTGACGTGGGCACGTCTAACTGCTATAGAGTCCGCAGATCCTGAACGAAAATTTCTTTCCCTCAGGCGTGGGCACGTCTAACTGCTATAGAGTCCGCAGATCCTGAACGAAAATTTCTTTCCCTCAGGCGTGACCACCTGGCGTGGGCACGTCCAACTACTAATTTCCTGCCACCAAACATCAAACTATTAATTGACACTAACACTTAACTAAAACTTCAAAAATGCATGAAAACTGAAACAAACAGTCTTGGGTTGCCTCCCAAGTAGCGCCTTTCTTTAATGTCTTTGGCTAGATACTTTCATGTTTCATTCATGGAGGATAAAATCGTGCAGCTCGTTTCAGTGCTTCATCTTCTATGCAATCCTGATAGCCCTCGTAAATAGAGTAATTCTTGAGTACACGAGCTACAGTCTTCCATGGACCAGTAGATTGCGCCAAACAATCAAGCATTGATCGCAATTCTTCATCCACTCCTCCATCAAGAGCATTCAACGGTTCAAGATATTTTTCCATTACCACTCTTAACTTATTCCTGTCATGAAATTTCAAATTTTCTGGTATAATAAAATCAATTTCAGTAACAGGAATTGAAGAATAGGAGTCAGGAAAATATTGATTAAGGAGTGGAGAAGATGTCACCGCATTTGGAGATTGTTCACTGGATTCATTCATTAGAATGGGTTGCGGTTGGGGTTCCATTTCTTCCTTTTCGGCTTCTTTTTCAACTGCATCTGTAGATTTCTCATTTTGACACTCTTGCATATCCTCATCACTAGTCAAGCAAATTGCACTCTCATTTTCTTCTAGATCAACAACGGTTTTCGAGGGCAATTCTTCCCTTTGAGAAGCCAATCGATTTATTCTGGATGTCAATAGACATAGTTGATCTGCCAGATAACTCATTGCATCCTTCATCATCTCATTCCTCATTCGTGTCTCCTGTTGGAATTGGTATGTATTAATAAATAATTCACCCAATTCCTGAAAAGACATACCTGACATGGACGATGGTTGTTGAGACTCTTGCTGTTGAAAATCCATTGGCCCGGTCGCATAATCAAAATTGGAATTATCCCACCATCCTTGATCATACCCGTTTGAATAAGGGTCATACTGCGTTTGATATTGGGGTGGAAAATCTCCAAAAGTATCAATTGGAGCACTTAGATTATCTTGAAATGCGGGGCATGTGTCAGTTGAATAACCTGAGTCAAAATAAGTTTCACAATTTGCAACAGCCCATTGATCATTAGGAAAAACATGAGTCTCATAACCCCATTCAGGAACAAAGTCCAGTCTATCATCAAAATATGGAATGTTAGCAGCCATAAAAAAAATAAAAAAAAAAAATAAATAAGAGAAAAACAAATTAAAAATGAAAATAAGGTGAACTCAAAAAGAAACAAATTAATCTGACACCAGTCCCCGGCAACGGCGCCAAAAATTGACAGGTGCCGAACCTGTGCAATAATAAATACCTGCTCAAATAAAATACAAATTCTGTATATAGCGGTAAGCATGGTCGAATCCACAGGGACTGGGGATAATTTAATTTCTTCTCAAGTTCCAGATATGGGGGGTTTTTGAAAAAGAGAGTAACTAAATTATTTGGAATAAAATAAAATAAAATAACTACAACTCAATTAACTAATTATCACAATAAAAATAATAATGGACAAACTCTAGCCAAGAGACAACTTCGGAGATGGTTCACTTAATTCGATCACAGATGCAAGGATTATTCCAGTTACTATCTGATAAATTAGTTATAGTTGTCATCCACGCGATAAACAACCAACATTTCCTCAATTTGTCGATAGCCAAGGTACGACCGTTAACTATTTCTCTAATCAGGAAACAACTCTAGGTACGACCGTAGGGTTCAATTCCCTAATTGCATGAATAATTAGAAGAGCCTAATTCTAACCAATCAACACGCTACGAGGGTCTCTTTAAGTTAGCCTGTCTATCTCCCTGACACAAATCCAATCATGCCAGTTGCCACCAGTTTAGAATAATTAAACAATTACGGATTTAACTACCCTAATTGGCTTCGGGTTATTGAATTAATCTAGAATCCAGGCCCTGGATAATCGAATAATAAAACAACCATATGAACATAGAGCAGAAGATAGACAAATACCAGTGAATAATCGAAATAAATAAAAACTAATTCGATCTCACAAATTTAGTAGAACCAAGTCCTCCGTTGTTCCTCGACTAGATCAGAAACTTAGCCACGCCTCATGAGAAAATTTCCCCGTAATTCAACTGAGGTCCAGGCCATCAAAAGAGCTAAGAAAGAAAAGAAAACTAAAACTATGCTAAAAGCTGTCCCCCGAAGAAACGGAAACAGGGCAAAATAAATAAACGAAAGAGTTGGACCAAACCAAAAGAATGAAGTTCCCTATTCTAAAACAATTGCCTAACTTTTCTCCGTGGTCCCCACCGAATTAGGAACAAAAGCCACCCTCTATACGTTTGTTTCTCATTTTAAAGTCCAAAAGATGACTTATGCTTCTTATCCGTGGTCCCCGCCGAATAAATTGGAAGTCCAAGTACAAGAGGAAAGCTCCTGCCAATTCCACTCTCTTGTTTCCTTTTGGTAGGAGGACTCCTACACGTACAAGCCAACTACCGATAATAAGAGCTCTCCATCAGCAACCGAAAATGGAGTTTTTGGTAGCACCATATGGGCCCGACTTGTATATCTGCTGGAGGCTCTAAGGTGTGGAGGATTTTTCTCAATAAAATTCCCTTTTTAGCATTTCTCAGTTCCACTTCCTGTAGATAGGTCCAAATACCAAAAATGAGTATATATCAACAATTAAAACAATATTTGGCAAGGACAAAGGAAAATTAACAATAAAATTACTAACAATTAACACCCTATCAACTCCAAAGGTACATCTATTCTTATTAGTATACAGCTATAACACCAGTCATTACCTTAAATGCATTGAATATATTTTATAATTACAATAGCACTATGAATCATTTTACATTCCACCATTAATAGAAATAATAAAGGAAAAAACTCACTAAAACTAATAAAAAACTCATAGAATGACGGAAAGGGGAACAATAAATTATTTAGGAAGATAAAAACTTTAACTCAAATGGCATAAAAGAGAACAATATTCAAGTCATTTAAATTCAACAAAAACACGAAAACATTGATACTATTACAAAACAAAAGTGCTCTTGGGATAAAGGATACTTTGCTGCTTGCGCATTTGTGTTGGTTAGGATAAATCAAGTTTCAAAAAATATAAAAAAATATAAACGTTTAATATCACATTATTTTTATCTCAATTTCATTGATTTTTTTAAATTTTTGAGAAGAAAAGGAAAATCGAAAAGCATCATATTCACGTCGAAAGCACCTTGTCTGTTACTAGTGTGAATATATGTGTGTGTATATATGTATTATGTATATATATATGTGTGTGTATGTACGTACATATAAATATGTGCATATCCTACCATATGTCAAGTGCCTGAGCATTTAGCTACAGTGAAATCAAGAGAGAGTTTTGGACTAAAAGGAAAACTAAACATAGTTCTAAAACTGAAGGGGGAGGAAAGTCTAATTTTTTTCCTTAATATTAACCGTAAGATGTTATTTTCTTCTTGATTGCTTGAATGATTTTGTGTTGAATTTCATGATCTCTAATTCATTGAATTTCAAACAAAAAATGGGGATAAGTATGTAGATCTATTAATTTTGTTGTCACATTTTAAAGAGAGCATATCATTCGTTGCTCAAACCTATGCATTCTAAACTTATTTAGCATATGGTAAGATACACATTGTTTAGAGATGACCAAAAGAATGGTTGCAGAAAGCAGAAACTCTGAGGTGACATTGCTCCACTACAAATTGTCCGATCTGGATCACGTGAGGGTCAGCCGGCTTCACTGGTTCTAGTTCACTGATGTCGTTCTGTAACCCCCAAACATATTTTTCAGTATCAAAACCCAAAACAATTGAGTTCCCAAAATCAATTAAAATCCTTTCAAATAAACAAACGACCAGAAAACTAAATCCGACCAATTAATAAGAAACTGTATCACTCAGAAGAAGCTTAATCAGACAATTCAAGATACCGCCTACACATATGCATGTAGACAAGTAGAAAACATAAAATATTGCTTAAGAAAATTCAAGAATGTTAATGTTACTTTAATTTGCAACTCCTTATACTCTTGCAAACGTTTCTGTACAAGTTGTTTATGAGTTGATTCTCAAAACCACACACAAACTTGTAAAAGAAAGAAATCTAAGTCTAGCTAGGCATACAATCGCTATTTACCTTTCCAGTGCCAATAGCAGATTTGGCTGCAGCCATTTTTTCCTTAAAGAGCTAGCTTGCTAATTAATAAGGATGAAAATAGATATTTGTAACTGGTTACTGTCGAAAACTTGGTATAGCAGAGAACCAGACTCGTTGTATTTATAGGCGTAAAAATGTGGTAATGCACCCCATAAATTAATTTGTGGTAATGTTGGACCTTATCACCAAAATCAGGGTCCACTAGCATGGAACATGTTTTTACACGTCCGTGATGAGGTCAGTGTGAAAATATACACCAACATCACCTAATTACTATAGCTAGGCCTATATTTTTCTGTTATTGTTTTATCATCATTCAAACCTTTGACTTCATATCACAAGGCCGGGTTGGTCCAGTGACTAAGATCTCCTCTCACTATCAACTTCAGAATTCGAATATGGAGTTGATTTAGTTATTTTAGCAAGTTGACACATGAACCGATGCCATCTTCAAGTCATGGTTCAAAGTCGCGATCGCGGTTTGAATCGTTCTACATCGGTCTCGGCATATCGATCGCGGTCTCAACGAGACACAAATTTTTAAAATATTTTTTTTATCAATTTATTTTATTATTATAAAGAATCGAAAGTACATAGAGGGAGACAGCACCCCCAGCATGCCTGAACAAGTAACCCAACCTATCCTTTATATCTACCCCTACGGAAACTAAGGCAACCCCACCTATCCAAAGTAATGTCTTCTCTAACCAAGCGGGGAAGATCAACAAAGGAGTCGTAAACTACCAACTCCCCCGAATCAGCTCCAAGCTTCGATAGTCTATCCACAGATTTATTCGCTTCTCGCAAGCAATGTGAAATCTCTTTGTAATGACGGCTATACCGCAGCAATTCTTGTACGTCCCGCTACACAACCCACGGACACTTGACTCTTCCCTGAATGATTTGGACAAGGACCAACGAGTCAGACTCCAAGTGTACATTGGACAGTCCTCGAGCTATACCCAACCGCACCCCGTGTAATAGCGCTTTCACTTCCGCTTGCAAACTAGTCATCTCCCCAAAATAACAGGAAAATGCTAATATGACTTGCCCATTCCTATCCCTAATCAGACCTCCCCCTCCACTCCTCCCAAGGTTGCCCCTTGAGCATCCATCTGTATTTACAAATTGTAAAAAATATGATAAAAAAATAATTAAAAAATTAGTAAAATTAATAAAAATTCGAGTTAATTCGGGATGACTCGGAGTGATTCGATGTGTACTTAAAGAAGAATGAGTACTTAAACAGTTAAACCTAGAGAGATTATATCCATCAACTTTGAAATTTCTAATGAGAAATTTAATGTGCCAATGACTTCAATCTTCCAATTAGAAATTCACAGTTTCTCCTGTGGTCCACCCAATATTTGCTTTCACGTACATCTATGCTTCTGAATTAAGGGCAGACTTGGGGTATGAATTAAATTAATTTATGGTTAACTTCCAAGTCAAGGATAGTTGTACAGTGACCAAGCCACAAATTGATCTTAAGACAATTTCAGAGTTCTTTATTAAAACATAAAACTTACAGAGGCCCTCCATAATTATAAACTTGAAGCAACGTACAGAAACCTATTTTGGTTTAACAAAGTTGAACCATGAGTGAAACAACAAACCAAATGAGCTGAACAATCATGAACAATTTGCTCCATGGCACTAATCAAACTCCTTTCCTCTTTGGCCCTTTCATCTTGTCCTAGCTTGATGAAGGAAGCTTTCCTTCCAAGAATGATGAGAACATAGCGAGTGAGCGGGCAGGCTTATAGCTGGGAGCGAACAATCCAGCTCCTTTAAGAGTCACAAATGTTGAGTTCTCATATTCCACCACAAATCCTGCAACCTAATCATTTTCAATTTAGAACAGATTCAATTAATACTAGTATCAAGAGGAAGTGAATGACTTGAATAAATACAATATATTTGAACCTCACTTTTGTTTTACCTCGCCTTGGGAGTACCACGGTTGCCAAGGGGCTTTCACGGCTACCCCTAGCTTCTTTATGGCATACCTAGTTGCCGTCACGGGTATAAAGCTATTTGTATCTCCACTGGAATTCATCAAAATTGTTGCAATGTCTTAGTTAACACAATAGATGGACAAAGGCAGATTGTCGTAAATGCTAGCTTTTCCACAACCACAAATTCATCACTTAGTTACCTATACATCCATACGTTAATGCCACCTGCCATTAGCTCCCTAATGGTAGATAAAACTGTATCTGGACTATCGGTCCAATTAATGAATCTGCTATATATGGATATCCAATCCATAGAACGATGATAGTTATGTACGTCACAAAAAATATACTTCAAATATTGATATGAAATAATGTAATAGCAATGGCACGATAGCATACGTACCTGCAGTAACCCATAAGTCCAATTCCAGTTGCATTCGCATGAAGCGACTTTTGCACTTCAGGATTGTTTAGGTAGGATAACGCATAATCATCCGCGCATGGATCTTCACCGTATATCTATTTCAATCAACGGAAACATTGCAAATTGCTGTAAGTAATTTGGCTTTTCATTCAGATGAGAATAGAAAGGTAACATATCATATATGAAGAGTAGAATTGTACCCAAGGAGCATTGGAAGTAGAAGAGCACACTGGAGCATATATGTTGTAGCGATTGATGTTTCCCATTGCCTTCGCTTGTTCGGCGTACTTATTACAAGTGCAATTTGAGACTAAACCTTGATATATTTCATCAGATATTAGGCTACGTGACCACAAAAAATCATATGGTCCCTTGCTTTGGTTTTCTGTATCCACAATAGCATTTCCCATCTGAAAATAACAAGACAGCATCATCATTAGATGTAAAACATATTGATGTTTGAACAGCACATATAATGTAACCAATAAAGGAAAAAAAAGAAACAAAACTTACTGCAATTCCTTTCAAGTTAATCACCGTTTGGTTAGTTATTTTGTTGTTATGGAGGATAAGCTAAGCAAGTTCAGGTACGAAAAAGCCAGCATAATCTTCTTCAGCTATGTAAAAGTCTCTGCTTTTGTAGTCAGCGAATCTTTCCAACCAATTTTTTAGGAATGTGTAAGAATCTTTTGCCGTTTGTTTATCTCCAATAGTGTAATCAGATGACGTGTTTGAGTAAGAAAATCCAGCACCTGCCGGTGATTCCGAGTAAAGTATGTTTGCCACTGAATTCAAACATGATAAATCTCGAGAGCTCATTATAAAATTGTATGGATTCGCTTGTACCTTTATTCCAGGCATATTCATTGTGCCATAGTGTTTTGTTATCTTTACTAACTCGAAATGGACCTTGTCCACTCATTGCTCCAACACCCAGAGAAGAGCAGCCACGCCCTGCCATCACCCATTAAGAGATTTTTTCCAAGTTACGCACATCCAGAATGCTTAATAGGTTAGGGAAAATAATTAGGACATATACCTTGGTTTAACCACAGCACAAGAGGCTTGCTAGAAGGGTTTTCGGACTCGGAAATATAGTAAAAGAGAGCTCGACCAGCCGTAGGATCAACAGTGACATACCCTGAATATTGATCAAACTTTACTCCTTTTGGTTCCCCTGGCAATGCGATGATTTTGTTGGCTGCTTTAAACCCCTCTTGAGGACCAATATATACTGGCGAATACTGATGAGCTGAATCCTCATCAGTTATGTAATTGTTTGATCTGTTTAAGCTCTCAGGGAGGAGGAATTTTCGAAGGGTCTCGTATTTTTCTCCCTCGTAACATTTTACAAATGAAACTTGGCTTATGAGGGTAAGAAATATGACTAATGCGCCTTTCATCATTGACACGTTGAACTAGAAGTGATTGTTTTATGAATCAATCCATCAGCATTCTATTTATAGTTTAGGAAACCAGTGTTTAATCTATAGCACTATGTATTTGTTGGTTTCTTCCTGATAAATTTACCTTGGCATTAATAAATGGCATTTTCTAGACGGGATAAAATTCTGTCTTCCCGGTGTATTGTGACTTGATTTGGCTTTTGGGTAAACAAGCAGTAACAACATTAATTTTTCTCAAGCCAAAATTAAAGGATTTTGACATCTTACCAGAGACATAAAAGAAGGCTATCATGCATTGTTTTTAAATCGAGTCAGACTGACCGGCTTGACTGGTTAAACCATGAACAGATCATGACACCAATCAAATTGGATATCAAAGCTGGAAATAAGTTAAATAACTAAAAACCGATCAAAATCGACAAACCAGTATATAACCAATTGAACTGTAACCTGCCGATTTGTAAAATTTGTTCACATAAATCCAACTAACTGAAAAAATCAAACTTAAAAAATCAAGCTCTAAATTTACTCTTCTCAAGCAACTAGCCATCAACAATTCTCTTTCTCCAATCTATTCCTCTCCTCATCTTCTCTCCTTTTCTCTATTTATCTCCAATCTATTCTATTTTTCCAAAATTTTACAATATCTATAGCTCCATAACCTTATAATCTCCATTCTCATATCTATTTTGCATAGTGCAAATTATTAGTCCAGATTCGTCCACACTGGAAACTCTAGGACAAATTGGTTCAATCATATATACTAATTGATGGCACAATTTATTATGATTTTCAATATCTTAATCTGCTGATGTATATATATCTAAATATTTCATTTTCCTATTGTGTATGCATTCCTTGTAAAGCACAATCATGTCCTTGTATAGACAAACATGTAGATGATTTAATAACCATAGAATGACAAAAGCTTTTACACAAATCCCATTCATTTCTTACCAAACACAAGAACCGGGCTAGTTGCATGTTTCTGTCTTTTTCGCTATGATTTTTGATATTTTGTAGTATTGATTGACTCCTTGTAGTTTTTCTTTTTGTTTGCGTCCCTTTTGCTTGTTTTATGGTTTTCATTTTTTAGAGCTAGTTAATTTATGTTTTGTGGTGCTAGTTTTATTTTTCATTTTCCTTTACAATTTTGATTTTATGTTTTTTGTTGCAGTGGTAATTAGTTTTGTGTATGCATGTTTCCTTTTTCCTTATGTTTTTACCGTTATCAATTTTTATGGTTTCGATTTTCATTTTTGAACTTGTAGTGCTAATTAATTTCCTATAGTTTTTTTTCCTTCTTTTTCACTGTTTAACACCTTTTTGTCTAATTAATTTTATTTAGTTTTAATGATAAAGAAGGTGCGCTGATGTCTATGAGGAACACTTATGGATGAGGATGATGATGATGAATTGTGATATAGAGCTTTTTTTTTGGAGATGCGCCGTGTGTTGATGAGGATGATGATGATGAATTGAGATATAGAGAATTTTTTGGAGATGCACCATGTGTTGTAACTGTTTGTGAAGATTTGAGGCTCATACGAAGAAAAAAAATGTGGTTTGACTTAGTTTGTAGAATTTGTAAATTTTTTTTTGTAAAATTTTAATTATTTTCCTTGTTTTGTATGATTAAATTTTTTTTTTTTGCTTTTTCAATAATTGGACTTTTCCTTGTAACAAATGCAAGTTTTTTCCTTGTTCTTTATGATTTTATTTTATGTTTTTTGGTATTGGTAATTAATTTTCTGCAACTTTGTTTTTCCTTATGTTCTTATAGTTTTCCTTTTTTATGGTTTGGGTTTCTTTTTTGACCTTGTATTGCTAATTAATTATCTGTAGTTTTTCTTACGTTTCCCCCATCTTTTTTGCTATTTTGATGTTTAACGTCAGTTTGTCTAATTTCTTTTATTTTGTTTTTATGATAAATAGGGTTTGCTGATAACGATGATGGACACTTATGGATGATGATTATGAATTGTGATATGCAGATTTTTTGAAGATGTGCCGTGCGTTGTAGCTGTTTATGAAGATTTGAGGCCCATATGAAGATGTTGCTTCCAAACAAAATATGTGGTTTGATTTAGTTCGTAGAATTCGTAATTTTTTTTGTCGAAATTTAAATTATTTTTCCTCAAGTGGATCAAACTTTTGAACTTTTTTATGTTAACTAATTTCTTTAAATATAATAGAAGATAATAAGTGATAATTAGTTTGCATTTGGAATCTAAATCTAGTGGCAATGTATTTCAAAAGGATTACAACAATTATTAGTAAAGAGATAAGTGAAAGATATAATTGCTAGACAAGAATATCACTGATAGTAAAATAAAAAAAAAGGGTTGAACCATGAACCAAACACTTAACCAGTTCACCCTCTGGTCTGAGTTTTAAAACATTGATACCATTACGTTAGGGCGGCTTTTGGATTTTGATATATGCCAATTTCTAATTGACTTCAAATTTTGTCCTATCCATTTCGAATCTAACCCGGATTCCTTTTGTGTCGCATTCTTGCTAACTGCACTTTAGTGTCCATTAATTCATGCAAGAATCAGCTGGACAACATCATCTTACAGAGGAAATATCCACTGAGATGGTAACTTAAGGTTTTCCCTCTCCCTAACAGTAGTGTTTACCTTTCGGAATTCAAAATCCGTATTGTCAGGTTGTAGTTGGAAATATCATACACATTGTGCTTATATATTGGGGTCACGTGATAAAATATAAAATTATAAGGAGTTAAAATATCATACACATTATATTTATATTTTTTAATCACTTCAGTCACTTTAGTTTTTAAATAAAAGTAATTTGAATATTTTTATAGATCCTGTTATAGAGGATTATTTCTATCAATTTGATACTTTAATTCAAATCATAAAGAAGTTTTGTATTGATTTTAAAATCATGATAGATTATGTGAAAAATTATCAAATCGTAGGAAGGCAAAGTGTACTTTACTCTCGAGAATATGACTTTCTTGAACTTCCTGTTTTAACCATCACATTGTACGATTGCCACATGGCATCAAAGAATAAGAGCTTGAATACCTTGGACAACTGACAAACCGACAAAAGAACAAAAAGAAAGTGACGAAGCCATCATATTTAATGGTGCATTTTTATTGGTATAAGTGCACCTTTATCACACAGGAATACAAACTCAAACATAAACGGTGATTTTTATTTATTTAATGGTGCATTTTTATTGGTACAACTGCACCTTTAATGTACTAGTAGCACCGTAGGGAGACGTATGCATGACAGCAGTACATCATCCATGCATAAACTGAAAACCAACCATAAACACTATATATAATTCATGTCATTGATCCTCAGCTGATCAAGAGTAGTGCGTGGTCAATTATTGTTATTATTGTACCACATGAATTCATAAGTGTGACCATTGCCCGTCCCTGCATCACAAACGTATGCTACGTCGTGATGTGTGCCCTTAACATCCTGAGTTATAATGGCAAGCATGTAGAAAGTGCCACCATGGGGCCAGCAGAAGCCGAATTCTACATTGGTGAAAACCCGAGCGGTATCGTTCCGCTCGTTGTACTTTTTAACTGCAAATTTTGCGGTCTCAATCACATTAGGGTCTGTCGGGTTGACGGTTGACGCCATAGGAACACAATAAGAGTTTTTTAGACCACCACCCATCATGTTTTTCTGCAAACCCCAAACATTATTTTTCAGTAAGAAAACCCAAAGCAGTTGAGTTCCCGAAATCGGTTAGACGAAGGAACAACCAGAAAACTAAAGCCAACCAATCAATTGCTCGGACGAAGCTTTATTATCAAACTATTCAAGAGACCGCCTACCCATATGCATGTAGACAACTAGAAATATAAAATAATGCTACCCATATGAATGTTCAAATTACTTTACTTTAATTTTACTTCAAATTACTTTACTTTAATTTTCAAACGTTTCTATACAAGTTGTTTATAAGTTGATTCCCAAAACCATGCACACACAAACTTGAAAAAGAAAGAAATCCAAGTCTAGCAAGGCATACAATCACTATTCACCTGTCCAGCACCAATAGCAGCTGTAGCGGATCTGGCTGCGACCGTAGACATTTTTTCCTTGAGGAACTAGCTAGCTTATAAGTATGAAGTAGATTTTTGCAATTGCTTGTGAGTATCGAAAACTTGAGAGCTGAGTTTAGTACATTGAAATAACAAGCCAGGCTCCTTGTATTTATAGGCCATCTTTTTTCACCCAAAAATGCGATAGTGTATCCCATAAATTAATTTAGCGTGCTGGGCATAATCATTAGAATTATCCGACTTTGGCACCAGCATGGTCTTCTTCTTCCGGAAACGGAATTTGACTAACTAAACCTTAATCCCAGAAGTCAACCCAAAAGCCACCAGCATGGTCCACCACCACGGAAAACGCCGATAGCTAATCGAGTGACACGAATCTGCGTGAAATTCCCGCACCGGCCGTATCATACATAGGCCTTTCCGAACTTTTCGCAGAGGTTATTTTGATACCTTTAGCAGAATCTCATCTATATAAGGGTTGGATAGCTTATGCGAATATTGAATCCGAATGAATTCTTAAATGCCTATGATATAATTTGAATTCTTGCTGGTTAATGGGTTTTGCAAATTGTAAAGGCTAGAAAACTATCAAATTGTTAATTAAGCCCGATTATACACTAATTTTAATTCTTCTAAATATGTAGTATATGAATACTTGTTTTATGCTAATGCATGTGCAACGGAAATTAAGCCCGATTATAGAAAACTTGTTTTATGGTAAGTTTTGTCATTATATTATACTTTCGTTTTTGGCTAGCAGGTGCTTATTGAGCACTCGATAAGAAAGGGTCTAGGTATTAGTTTTTTGAAAAAATATAGTTAATTTAGGAAAGTATTACAATTAAAGGGGTGTTTTTTTAATAGGTAGGAGGTCTTTGAAAGAGGTATTACAATTAAAGAGGTATTGGTATTAAAGAGGCATTAGTTTTTTGAAAAAATATAGTTAATTTAGGAAAGTATTACAATTAAAGGGGTGTTTTTTTTAATAGGTAGGAGGTCTTTGAAAGAGGTATTACAATTAAAGAGGTATTGGTATTAAAGAGGCATTAGTTTTTTGAAAAAATATAGTTAATTTAGGAAAGTATTACAATTAAAGAGGTGCTTTTTTTTTAATGTAAGTATGAGGTCTTTTACTTACAATTTCTTCCACTTTACCACCCAACCTAACCTCCTCCAAAAATATGAGTGCAATAGATATGAGTGTATATATTTATATAGTTATTACGTATAATTTAGGTATTTAATGAGTGTCCAATGGGCACCCATTACAAAAAAATCCTTATACTTTTAACATAACAGATTTTAGAACTGAGTGAGTATTTATAAGATAGGGGCCGGATAGTTTTTCTAAAATCTTAAGAATAAGGAAGCTATTAGGTAGGTAGTTTCATCAGATACAAAAACAATTTATGTTCTGTAATTTTCAAAATGACAAGGGGGAAGATTGGATTGGGTGGTATGGGAGGAGAGAGTATAAGCAAGAGGTCTCGGGTTTAAATCCTCCCATTTACATTAAAAAAAATTGCAAAAAAAAAAGACAGCCTCTAGGCTTTGCTTTTTCACTTATCAAAATATGGTTACATTTATTAGCTAAATTACTAATCACACCATTAATGCCAAAAAAATTAAAATTTATTTTACCAATTGGTCGTTGTGTCTCATCTTAGATGCAAGTACAATTAAGTTTCACCGACAAATGTACTTGCCTCATCTTCATTTCACTGTAAAAAATAAAGGTCTTCTGCAAGGGGTTTGGATTAAGTTTCAATCCGATTTTTAGTGCTTTCTTATGCAAAAGAAGCTTCGGATTTCATGCAAGATTTAGAACCCAAACTACATAATTGTCTAATACAATACAGGATTTGACTGGCGTCCAATAGACACTCATCAAGATATTTATTTTTTACTTAAGTGTAGCTAACTTGAATAGTGTCTAAATGCACGCGCAGAATAATAATGGGTGTGCATCTTGTGACAAATAAGCTAATAGCATATTCACACTAGTAATTAAGTATATTGTCAAAAATATTATTGAACTAGAAGTAGTAAAATATAAAATCATAACTTGTATAATATTTAACTTTGTTTTAATATGCCAACAGAAGGTAGTGGCTTCGCAAAGAAATTGGATGTCATATATTGGCACATTAAATCAAGGCTCAAAGTGTTTAACCCTAATTTCTTTAGGGGACCGAAGTGGGAAACATGTGAAGGTGGGTTTCGCAGTCTCAAGTTCTTGAAATTTTCACATGTGGATCTTCATGAGAGGACGGCATCGGCAGACGACTTTCCTAGCCTTGAACAATTAGTGCTAAACGGATGCCTGGATCTTGCTGAAATACCATCTGCACTTGGAGACATTTGCACCTTGCAGGTGAATGAAGTGTATCGTGCATCAAACTCTCTTGTTCATTCATCCAGGCAAATTCAAGAATCACAGAGGAGCTGGGTTAATAATGACTTCGAGGTCTTTATTCACCACCACTTTCAATACAATATTTGGCTCTGATGCTGCGAGCGGAATCATCGTTAGAGTGAGTCAATTATACCAGCTGCTCCTAACCTTTTCTATTTCCTTTCCAATTTCGAGCCTTTCATTTGTGTGTGTATGTCGTTTGAATCTGATGCGCATACATGGTATCTCCATTCGAGTCGCTCAAGTATGTCAATTATGTCTTTGTGTATGCATGGTTATAAACTCAAACAAAGTTTTCTTATGCTTTGAC
This sequence comes from Coffea eugenioides, assembly GCF_003713205.1. Taxonomy (NCBI): domain Eukaryota; kingdom Viridiplantae; phylum Streptophyta; class Magnoliopsida; order Gentianales; family Rubiaceae; genus Coffea; species Coffea eugenioides. The sequence goes on from NC_040037.1 coordinate 10,795,422, forward strand.
TGCTTCAGAGATCATCCCGTCAACACTTAAAGTATGCGTATGATCAACTTGAAGATTCCATTAAAAAAAAAAAAAAATCAAGGCTCAAAAATAGAAATTTTCATATTATTATTTAGCAGTGTTTTAGTCAAGTTAAGGTTTTAGTTATTCTATTTCAATTTCAATGAAGTTATAGTAGTTTTATTTATTCAGGAATTAGTGTTTTATTATTATACACAGTTGAGAAGAGTGAAAGTTTTAGAGCCTTTTTCTTGTGGTATTATTATTAATTTATTTCGCTTCTCCACCATATTATTTTTGTGTAAATTGTCTCCCATATATATTAAGTTTTTATGAATTTATCTCTATAGATTTTTTGGTGAAATTTTTTTGAATTCTACATCTAGTATCAGAGTCTTGATTCAAGAAATTGATTTTTGGATGCCTGTAAATATTGAAAAAATTGTCCTTAGTCCTGGATATTTTCGCTGTCAGAGTTAGAGAGCAACAAATAATTGCTTGTGAAAAAGTTAATTGATCGAGTTGAACCATAAGGTTGATCATGGAATATCTAGTTGGTGAAGATTGGACCATAAGATTGGTCCAGAGATTGTCAAATTGATTGTGGTTATGAAGATAGAGATAAAAGAAGAATCCTGTCAGTTGAATTGTGATTATGAAAATCACAAAATAAGTTGTCAATCAATTGATATCAAATTATGTGACGAAAACAGTCTATACAGGTACGTGAATTATTGAAACGAGAAAAGTGTTTAAAATGAAGAACTAGTAAAAACGGCATATTAAATTAAGACTCAAAAATGAAAATTTTTATATTATTATTTAGCAGTGTTTTAGTCAAGTTAAAGTTTTAGTAATTCTATTTGAATCAAGTTATATTAGTTTTATTATTCAGGAATCAATATTTTACTATTTTATTAGAAAATTTCTTGTGGTATAAGATTTGTTTATCGATTTGGTTTTGAGCATATAGAGTTAAATTGGTACTAGTGTATTTCTTTGCAAATGTTTTTTTATTTTTCAAATTTATATTTTTATGAAATATAGCATTATAACATGGTAGTACTACTAGAGATTATTTTTTAGGTGATTGTTTTCTTGAAGTAAACAAAGTGGCTTAGGAGTATTTTTATTTAGTGAGCGAAAGGGTAGTTTACGAATTTTAAAAGTTTTGTTATACATATGACAAAAGTAAGGGAGGTAAGTGATATTCTAAAAATCTTAGGGGCGTTGGGTGATATTAAGAGAAACATGAGGGATGGACTCTGATATTATACCATATTTCATTAGTAATATTCAACAGTTTTTTCCTAAACTTATAATTCCTTCGGGTAAATCCAACTTCTTTTTTTTCACATTATATATCAAACTTACTACTTCGTCGGCCAAATATTTTTCTAGCAAATAAGGTTTCACTAATTCTGAAATTCACTTTTTTTTTTTTTGTACCTTCTCATATTTAGTGTCATTCATACTAATTTTGGTCAATTTAGGAAAACTTCTTAGATATGAAAATCATATAATATGCATTTCTAACAAGTAGTTCTACAAGAAGCTATGTAGAAATATGACCTCCTAGCATTGTCACACACCTAAACTTTTGATGTATTTGATGTATTATTAAGTCCTTTCTCCAATAGTGAAACAGTAAAGGTTGGAACTCAAACAATGAGAGGTAAAGCAAACAAAATTGTAAAGCCAGAAGAAAAAGCTTAAACCACTCAATATTATCCATGGCGTCAGACAACGCCCTTTTTCCAACTTTTTCCTTTTTTTCTAGGTTTTTCCTTATTTATGTGTGGCTAGCAATTATATATGGATTCCAAGCAAGGAAGTTAATGCAAACAAAACAAGACGTAAATAGGGAAACTCATAAACCAACTGGTGATGTCGGCCAGGTGGCTTACAAACTGGTGACTTGTCAATGAACATAGTATAGCCTTCATCGCCAGCTCCAATGACCCACTCGTCAGCGTATCTAACAGTTGCAACAGCTCTTTCTAGTTCTAGTTCACATGCGTTAGAATCTAGCTTGACCTCTAGGTATGCTGTATAGGATGCGTTTTGGTGCAGGTTCCTCTCGAGTACACAAGTTTTAATATCTAATGTACAAGATTTTACAAGCTCAGCAACATCAGCTCTGCAAAAACACATTTAGACGAAATTTTGATTTCTGAAATTCAGTTAATATGTACAGTTCATAAATGACAGAGGCAATATGAAATCAGGTCGGTGTTTTATCCAATTCCGAATGTTATCGAGAAAAACAAAGTCCTACTCCTTTCCATACCTTTCACAAATGTTTCAAACGTTACCTGTAATAGAATCTTATCTAGCTAAAGGTTGGATAATTTCCAAATTCCTAATCTTATCAAAAGAACAAAAAAAAAAATGGTCCTACTCCTTCCCATACCTTTCCTGTAATAGAATCTTATTAAGGGTTGGATAATTTCCAAATTCTGAATCTTATGAAAAGAAGGCCCTTCTCCTCTCCATACCTTTCGTAAATTTTTCATCGTTACCTTTAATAGAATCTTATCTAATGAAGGGTTTGATAATTTCCGAATTCCAAATCTTATCGTTTCTTGTAATAGAATCTTATCTTTCCGAATTCCGAATCTTATCAAAAATAAAAGAAGGGTTTGATAATTTCCGAATTCCAAATCTTATCGTTACTTGGCATAGAATCTTATCTTTCCAAATTCCGAATCTTATCAAAAAAAAAATGGTCCTACTCCTTTCCATACCTTTCCTCCAACAGAATCTTATTAAGGGTTGGATAATTTTTGAATTCCAAATCTCATATAAATAAAAAAAAAAAAAATCAAAGGTCCTACTCGTTTCCGTACCTTTTCTTCGTTGCCCATAATAGAATTTTATCTAGCTAAGGGTTGGATAATTTTCAAATATTGTGAATGTAATTGTCTCTATTACTCCCACTATTGTGGGTTCTTTGTAATATTATCAAAAAGAAAAAAAGGTTCTACTCCTTTCCATATCTTGCGTAGACATTTCCTCATTACCTATTATAGAATCTTATTTAGGTAAGCGTTGGATAATTTCCAAACATTGTGAATCACCAAATGAGTGTGCATACACAGTGTCAAAATGGGTGGGTTATAATTACATGATAGATATAATTGGATCAATCCATTTACACTCATTTATTAAATATGCCAAAATTGGTGAGTCATAACTTAAAGTACTTAAAGTCGTTGATCCTCAGTTGATCAACAGCAGTGCTTGCTTATTTCTTGTGCCAAATGAGTTTGGTTTCACTTGGGGTCTCAAGCACAAGTGCTTTGTCACTACAACAAAAAAGGGATTTGGCAAGGAACAAAAGTTCTCGCCAAATGTTTTGACTTCCTCGCTAATGAATTTCAGCGAGGAAAATGCTTCCTCGCCAAGGTTGTCGCTAGATGCTCGTCGCTAAAAGTTATTAGCGAGAATGCTGCTGCCTTTCACACTGATGGAGCAAATCAATAGCAAGGGCAGACCTCCTCGCTAAAAGTTATTAGCGAGAATTCTGCTGCCTTTCTCACTAATGGAGCAAATCAATAGCAAGGGCAGACCTCCTCGCTAATTACTGGAATGCTATGGCGAGAAAAACTTTCCTCTCCACTAAAATAGAAAACTCCCCACAAAAAGCAGTGGTTCCTTGCAAATAGTCAAGGTGTTTTGTGAGGAAATTAGTGCGTCCTCACTAATAACATAGAATTGGCAAGGAACTTTTTGACAATTCTGCAATCCCCCATATATATACCAGTAAAACGTTTTTGGCCAGGAAAGTTTCCTCTCTAATGTTCCCCTCTAATGCTGTTGTGAACATTTCTTAACCCCATTTTAATATGCTAATCTTAATTCCTTGAGCCAATTATATATGGAGTGGTTTTGTTAGAAAATTTAGCTGCAAATAGCTTTTTTGTTTTTTTGGGGAGAAAAGCTTTTGGTTTATTTGTTGTCTCATCAAAATCTGAAACCATCAGTTTCTACCATTATTGACAGAGTAATACATGGTATATTTATAAATAGAGAAACAAACATGTTGTATAAATTGATACAGAGAAGCATATGATGCAGAACGGTACAGACATAATTGACGCCCTCAAAATCATTCTAGAATATCTAAAATGCTATTGACTTTTGGGATCCAAGCCGCCTCTTTCTCAGTCGCTCAGCCATGATAAATGCAAGTTCAAGTGATTGAGAAGCATTAAGCCTAGGATCACAGTGTGTGTGGTAGCGCGAGCTTAGTTCATCAAAGGGTCACAGTACGCAATCCACCAATGCATTCTGTCACATTTTGGCCAGGCATCTGTAGATGGACTCCTCCCAGGGTGGCTGCCTTCCTGCTTATGGACATCAAAGAATGCTGTTACTTCCGCCCTGTAGCATCAAAAGGCAGAGTCTTTAGACCACAAGGAGCTTTGATGGTGTTTCAACATGAGAACCATCGAACCAAAGGAAATGGGCTTAACAATCGCAGTACAAGCCAGATGTGGAATCCAATTTAGTAATAGACCATTGATACGGTAGAAGCAAGCACCGTTGATATGGTCAATTGGAAGTCCAGCAGCAGTCATAAATCCAAGAGTCTCGTCTACATGGTGAGCTAGATCACGGTATCTATCACCTTGTTTGCTGTGCTCTGTGAAATCCAGGTTCAACTGTGTAACCCTCTACATAGCAGCATATCCTCCAGTTGCAAATGCCATCAACAGATTCAGAGTAGCTGAGCTGCACAAAAAGGGAAGATTAGATTAGATGGAGAAATTTACTGATTGCATATGAAAACAGGGGCTTGAACCAACTAGGAAAAGCAGAGAAGTTAACCTCAACCAACCAGGAAACAAGATGAAAATCATAGGTTGTTAGCTTAAACCTCAACCAATCGAAAACTACAATCTTTGATGTTAAGCACAAACCCACATAATTTACCTTCACAGAGTCTAGAGAATGGTTGGAACTCAATTTTCCTAAAATTGTGAGGAAAATAATGTAATCTTAGAAATCTGACACAAATAATGGTAATAAGAATGCACAAGAAGGATATGCAGACTCACAAAATGGCACCAAAATATAGATCTAACAGTATTTGAAGCAAATGGATGAAGTATTGAAGTTGCTCTGAGGTTTTCTTACAGCAATAAAACCTAAGCCCCTTCACGTTTTGCAATTCTTGGGAGATAGACAGGAGGTGGGCCTTCATTTTTGAGCAATTCCTCAGAGGTCTCCTTCACGTTTAGCAATTCCCGCATCTGTTCTTCAATTTTTGGACTAAAAACCACCAATCTTGGCCTTTGAGAGAAGAACATATGAGTGCTCGATCAATTGAGAGAGATAAGTGAGGGCCGGCCTTTCTATGTATATATATAATAGTATTATCCCTCAGCTGTAATGAGCCTTCAAATTTTGCCGGAAGGACGTTGCGGGAAAAATAAAATTCTTGGAGGGAATAAAGCGCGCGTGTCCTAAATTCTGAAACATTTATGATGGTTTAAGTGTTGTAGTTAAAAGTTTCTAAGAATTGGAGAATTGGAGTATATTATATAGAATGAATATTGAGTGTTAGAAGTATATAAAAATTGAAAGAGATCATGTATGAGAAAATGAAACTAATCAAAATATTCTCAATATATAGCAAATCAAATTAACTAAGTTTGATAAATTTGCATTTAATTTTCAAATAGAGGTTTGTTGTATGATATGTAATTGCCATTTCTTGAAATTATTCCTCACTCTTATATTTTTGCTAAACTTCAAAGAACTTAACTACGCATAAAATAGCATGAGAGGAATGCCTGCAAGTGTGCTAGTCAATAAATATTTATATTATATTTGTGCTAATACATGTCCATATGCATAATTCAAAAATTCTTATGTATTTCATATATGAGTATTCTTTTCAAGTAACTGTATAAAACACTTATAAATGTTAATAATTAGATGATTTAATTTAATTGTTCTAAAGTTTTAAATACGAGGATAAAGAATAAAATTGATATGGATGTACTATAATCTATGAAATTATAGTAAATTACTTGTAATTCCAGTTCCTCAACTTTTAAATCTATTTGTATTGTGACTTTGAACTATGTGTTATTTTGCTAAACTCATATTTCTATGATGAACTTTTGATCATAATTTATAAAAAAGAATTTCGTGTAACAAGCGCTTTATGTTGCCTATCCATTTTTTTGAATTGTTATAAAAGTATGTAATTCTTTTATTAAGAAAAAAAAGTCTTCTGTAATAGGCTTAACCTCTCCTCAATTAAAAAATTGATTGAGATAATGTACTTTAGAAGTTTAATTGAGTATTAATAAGGGATAATTGCAGAAACCTCCCCTGAGGTTTCTGACATTTGCACTGACCTCCCCTGTGGTTTGAAAAATTACATTGACCTCCCTTGAGGTTACTAATCCTTTGGAAATTCAGTCCAAACGATTAAAATATTGTTTTAGGGAGTGAAATTAGAATTTTTTACCAAATTTGTCATTTGTACTACATGTCCAATGAATGACAAAATACTACAAATTAATTAACAATTAATAAACTTTAAGGAATATAGTTTATAGGCAAATACGCATTACCTATTTAAAGTACCGACTCTTTATGGGTATTTTACTTTCAAACATTTAATTTAACACAAATATTTACGCTCAAATACATATTTGTATTTACTTTCAAATATTTAATTTTTGTTAAATACAAAAACTACCAAGCTCTCTTCCGTAAAAATATTAATATAATACTTTTTCAATTTTAGTTACAAACATTTATGTATTTAACATAAATTAAATGATTCAAAATAAAATACCCATAAAGAGCCAATACTTTACTCATGTAATGGATGAAAGCCATAAAGAATTAATACTTTATGGGCCATTTCTTTTTTAAAAAAAATATTTAATTTATATTAAATAAATAACCTACCGATTTCCTTTTTGCAAGAATATTACTATAACACTTTTTGAATTTTACTTACAAACATTGATATATTTATCATAAATTAAATGTTTGAAAGTAAAATATCTGTAAAAAGCCGGTACTTTAAATGAATAATACGTGTTTGCCTATAAAGAGCCGGTAACTATTTAAAGTACCGGCTCTTTAAGGGTATTTTACTTTTAAATATTTAATTTAATACAAATATTTATGCTCAAATACAGATTTGTATTTACTTTCAAATATTTAATTTTTGTTAAATATAAAACCTACCAATCTCTCTTCCGTAAAAATATTAATATAACACTTTTTCAATTTTAGTTACAAACATTTATGTATTTAACATAAATTAAATGATTCAGAATAAAATGCACATAAAGAGCGAATACTTTACTCGTGTAATAGATGAAAGCCATAAAAAATTAATACTTTATGAGCCATTTTTTTTAAAAAAAATTAATTTATATTAAATAAATAACCTATCGATTTCCTTTTTGCAAGAATATTATTATAACAATTTTTGAATTTTACTTACAAATATTGATATATTTATCATAAATTAAATATTTGAAAGTAAAATACCCGTAAAGAGGTGGTACTTTAAATGAGTAATGCGTGTTTGCCCGTAAATTATACTTTTTAAAGTTTATTAATTGTTAATTGATTTATAGTACTTTGTCGTTCATTGGATATGTAGCACAAATGGCAAATCTTGCACAAAATTCTAATTTCACTCTCTAAAATAATATTTTAATCGTTTGGACTAAATTTGCAAAGGATTAGTAACCTCAAGGGAGGTCAGTGTAATTTTTCAAACCACAAGGGAGGTCAGTGCAAATGTCAGAAACCTCGGGGGATGTTTTTGTAATTATCCCTATTAATAATTGTAAACCACTCCATTTTTATTATTCTAATGCCAACATAACAAATGTGACTTTGAACTATATGTGTTATTTTGCTAAACTCATATTTCTATGATGAAATTTTAATTGTAGTTTATAAAAAGAATTTCATGTAACAAGTGCTTCACAATGCCTATCCATTTATTCTTGAATTGTTACAAAAGTATGTAATGCATTAATTAATAAAAAAGTCTTGTGTAATAGGTTTAATATCTCATCAATTACAAAATTGATCGAAATAATGTACTTTGGAAGTTTCATTGAGTATTAATAATTGTAAACCGCTCCATTTTTATTATTCTAATACAAACATAACAAATGTGACTTTAAACTATATGTGTTATTTTGCTAAACTCATATTTCTATGATGAAATTTTAATCGTAGTTTATAAAAAAGAATTTTGTGTAACAAGTGCTTCACAATGCCTATCCATTTATTCTTGAATTGTTACAAAAGTATGTAATTCATTTATTAAGAAAAAAGTCTAGTGTAATGGGTTTAATCTCTAGTCAAATACAAAATTGATTGAAATAATGTACTTTGGAAGTTTCATTGAGTATTAATAATTGTAAACTGCTCCATTTTTATTATTCTAATACCAACATATCAAATGTGACTTTAAATTATATGTGTTATTCTTCTAAACTCATATTTTTATGATGACATTTTAATCATAGTTTATAAAAAGAATTCCGTGTAACAAGCGCTTCACAGTGCCTATCAATTGATTCTTGAATTGTTACGAAAGTATGTAATTTATTTATTAAGAAAAAAGTCTTGTGTAATAGGCTTAATCTCTCCTTAATTACAAAATTGATTGAAATAAAGTACTTTAGAAGTTTCATTGAGTATTAATCATTGTAACCAACTCCATTTTTATTGTTTTGAGACCAAAATAATAAATGTGACTTTGAACTATATTCCAATTTTGTCAAATACCAATGCATATATAGATTAATTAATTTTTCAATATTATTTGTGATATCATTTCCCCTTGTTTCCATGTTAAGTGACAAGATTCTAAAGTACTCCCTCAATCTTAATATTAGAGTCATTTTTTGGGAATCCAAATTTATATGGAGATATGATAATCATTATGTTTAGATGAGGTGGCATTGATGAATTACATATCTATCCTTTGAATTCAAAATATTGTTTTAATAGAAGTGTATCAAAATTAAAAAAAAAAACTTTTTCAAATGGCAAAATTAAAAAGTATGTATTTAATTTGAAATAGCGACTCTTATTTTGGAACATCAATAAAGTAAAAATATGATAACAACTACAGACAAAGGAAGTACATAACAACCGTTTCATGAAATTTGAAGTTCTTTGACAGAGTTGTGAAAGATAATGAGCCATGTGTAACACTTTTTCCATGCCTGCATTGTTTGGCTGGTAGATATAAAATTCAAAACCCATAAATATGCTTGATTTAAAGTATTTGGTCTATATGATTCTCCAAGTTCCAAAAATCTTGGGCAATTGTATTACATATTGTTAGACTTTCCCACTTTCATTACACGGATTAATAAAAAATAATAAAATGCAAAATTGAAACTAAAAAAGCAATAAGCATAAAGTAGGATGGAAAAAGGGACGTGTGACATTTAATCATAATTCAGCACCTATGCATGACCAAAAGTTGAAGTCATTACTTCAAAAATACATGAACAGCAATTGTGCCTTTCCAAAATAACCACCGTTTAAAACAAACTTGAGCTTCCAAAAGGTCTTGTCACCTATTACATCCCAAACAAGCCACCTAAACATTTTAAACACTTTCACGGTGCCTTCCAGATTGCAACCTATTTCCAAATTCGCAATGTTAACCTGCACCAGAAAAATCACATATTAACAAGCCAAATTCAAGCAAAAAATTAAATGCAAGCATTTTTAGAATTGAATTACAGGACTTTTGTCAAGAAGACAAATTGCCACATAGAGCAAGGAAAACACATACCATTACTCCTTTTAAACAAAAATAAGCCTAGCTTCAAAAATATTTTATCATCTACCACATCCAAAACTAGCCAAACTACAACAACAATTCAAGCTCAAGTGGCTCCTTCTAGATTGCACAGCCTATTTCCATCCAAAATCTCCAAAATAAACCTGCAAAACAAAAATTTAATGTAAGAGATTTTCCACATAATGAAATTTTTTACTAAAACCATTGTGCCTCAACTGCATTTCTCAGCACTAAAACTTCCCATGTATTTGGCTACCCATATATTGCTTTCCAAAATCACATATAACTTGCATCACATCCATTCATCATTTTGTCATAGTGTATTACTAGAAATAACAGAGAACTGACTCTATGCATTCATATTAATTGAGATTCGTACTAACATCATCACACAGAAGCACAAATTGGTGACATCACCAATAAATTGTTTGAAAGAATGATGATACAATGATGGAAAGTCATTATTATTGCTGAAAGATGTCATGCATGCTCATGCACTTGTCCACCTACCAAGCTGCATGCATACATGCAGGAGTTTTTTTTTTTTTTTGGGGATGGGGGGCGAGGGGTGTTTGGATTTTGGGGCTTTGGATTGTGAGAAGAGAAGCTACATCTGCAACTAGTCATGGAAACGGCTGACAGAAACACAAGCTGTAAAAACTGGAGAGTTCCAAAGAAGTTGTTGGAAACACGGCTAGAAACAGAGGAAAAACAGAGCAGCGATATCACTTCAAGAAAGCAGTGCTATTATGGCACCATACCAATTCCTCACCCAGCTCAGTGTGTGAAACAGCTAAAGAAATGTTCAAATTAAGTCGAGAGAGAGAGAGAAAAAAGAAGTCCTGTTTTTCACACAAGATAATGCTAATTAAAATGCCACAACTGATTCATTGAAAGGACTAGCAGCATTTGTCCATTGCTCTAACACTGAAGACGTTGAAGCTGTTGGCTCCCCCATTTGATCAATTACACTCCCTATCTTTTAAAGAGTGAACATGGAATCATGGCCAAGAAAACTCAGCAAGATTGCTCTGGGATTAACTTGGCATCAATCTATTACTATAAAATTCAAGACCCTCATGGACATTGATTATTGTAAGAAAGCCTTTTACGTTCCCCTTCTGTCGCTTCCCCAACCAACCGCCCATTCAGAGGAGAAAGAGCGGAAGCAGTGGCGGCGCCGGAGGCAAGAAAAATGGCGGACAAGGTGGTGACTATTCGTACTAGGAAGTTCATGACCAATCGTCTTCTTTCCAGAAAACAATTCGTCATTGATGTTCTGCATCCTCGAAGGCCTAATGTTTCCAAGGCTGAGTTGAAGGAGAAATTGGCTAGGATGTATGATGTCAAGGACCCAAATGCCATCTTTGTTTTCAAGTCCAGGACGCATTTCGGAGGTGGCAAATCAACCAGGTTTGGATAGATGTATGGTTCTGTAGAGAATGCTAAGAAATCCTGAGAGTTCTAGGCCTTGTCAAATTTTTATAGAGAAAAACAAAAATGTTTTTGCAGCAGAGTTATTTTCTCATTTGTTACTTTGAATTGTGTCTTTGTTCCTTTGAAACTAAGCCTTGAGATTAATGTCGTTGTGTAAAGTACTGATAGTCAAATTCGTCATGCCTTCTGCATCTAAGTTCAGCCAACTTGAAGGACCACAAACATACACAGATTGACAAAAGATCCTATAATCAACAAGGTATGCACCAGAACAAATGCAATTTCAATCCAAATACTGGTTGGCAATGAATTACTGGGTGAATGTAATCAACTAGAAAATCTACATATCTTCTCATTTTTCATGTTCCGATTAGTGCTATTCAATACTCATTTTAGTAGTGCGCTATTCTAAATCTTGAAGATATCATTGGATGTTACTAGTAAAACAAAACTACTATTACTCAAAATGACATCTCTGAGGACTGGAATTTTTTATTTCTATGCTTTCAGTAGTTGAAGAATAATGGCCTTTACTAACGATAAGGCCAAACCTATAAATTGTCCAAAAGGACAATAGCTAATGATACGAAAGTATTGTTATCTTCTATGATATAGCAGACCATAATTTAACCACTTATCAACAAAAGCATACCATGTTAAAGACACAACTCCTATACAAGTTAAGAAGGATTAGGGATATAAAATCATACAAGCAAAAAAAGGTTACAAAGGTAATGAACATGGTTCTACCATAAAGAAGCACAAAACAAGAATCCTGACTTGTTGAACATGCCAAATGTGTTAAAAGAAGTGAATAACTCAAATATTATAAACATGAACACGGAGGATGATAGGTAGCAAAGAAAACTCAATCAGATTCGCATGGTAGCAATCGATTATTAAATTCAAGAGGACCACATAGACACAATTAGTAACCGCAATAAAAATAACAAGTAAAGTTTTACATATCTAACCTTGATCTTAAAATAGAAGAAGAAAAAGCGCACCTGATTACAAATTGTTAGAGAGAGAATTCAGAGAAATTAAAAGGGAAAGAGAATGAAATCAACGAACTTGGTGGCATTTATCTTCCCGCATCTGCACTTTACTCTTCTGTTTCTTCTTTTTCTTTTCCTTTTTCAAAGGCCTCTTAACTCTTAAAACTACAACGTTTGGTTGTATTTTTATTTTAGCAAGAATAGAACCACTTCTTGCTATTGGTCAAGTACAGATCGGCGAGAACCTGTCCTCACCAAGTGCGGTACATCAGCGTGGAACTGCATGAATTCTCACGAGTACCAAAAAGCCTTGGCGCCACTATGACTACAATTTGGAGGGAAGCTTCCCGCCTTTCTTTTTGGCAAGGATGTTAAGCGAGGAAAGTCATAGTGCTAGCAAAAGTCAAGCTGTCTCCAACATTTGGTGAGGATATGCTCTGTTCCTCGTCATCCACACATTAATAGCGTTGACTTGTCTGCTCCTCGTAAAAAATTTTGTAGCCAATTCCCTTCTTTGTTGTAGTGTCATGTGCAGATATGTGGCGCCCTCGTAATCCTGAGTTTCAATGATAAGTGCGTAGTAATAACCTCCATCACCGATCCACGTGGATCCCCCAACCACGGCGACGAAAAGCAGCTGTCCGTGGTGACATTGTTCCACCACAAATTGTCCGATCTGGATCACGTGAGGGTCAGCCGGCTTCACTGATGTCAGTCTGTAAATCCCAAACATTTTTTCCAGTAAGAAAACGCAAAACAACTGAGTTCCCAAAATCAATTAGAATCCTTCAAATAAACAAACGACCAGAAATTAAATCCAACCAATTAATAAGAAACTACATCACTCGGAAGAAGCTTAATGAAACAATGCAAGGGACAGCCTACCCACAGATGCGTGTAGACAGCTAGAAACATAAAATATTGCTTAAGAAAATTCAAGAATGTTGGAAATTGCTTTACTTTGCAACTCCTTGTACTCTTCCAAACGTTTCTGTACAAGTTGTTTATGAGTTGATTCTCAAAACCACACACAAACTTGAAAAAGAAAGAAATCTAGGTCTAGCTAGGCATACAATCACTATTCACCTTTCCAGTGCCAATAGCAGATTTGGCTGCAGCCATTTTTTCCTTAAAGAGCTAGCTAGCTAATTAATAAGGATGAAAATCGATATTTGTGGTAATGTCGGACCTAATCACCAAAATCTTGGCCCACCAGCATGGAACATGTTTTTACACGTCCGTGATGAGGTCAGTGTGAAAATATACACCAACATCACCTAATTACTATAGCTAGGCCTACATTTTTCTGTTATTGTTTTATCATCATTCAAACCTTTGACTTCATTTGAAGGCTAGTACAGGAGCAGGTGACATTGCATGTTGTATGTATCACTTTAGTAGCAACTACTCACTAAATTCTTTTTTCTTAGATTAGTAAAATTAAAAAGTTGATTATTTGAAGTGTTGTAATACTATCAAACTTCTCCCCCAAGAAGACAAAAGACACTATCATACTATGTTTAGCCCTGTTAATTGTCAATTTTAGTGAAAGATTTAGAAAAGCAATAGCCAAATAATTTAGATTAGAGAAACATGACTAACATCACGAGTATGCTTAGTAGGTATCTATAAAGAAAGACAATAATTACTTAGTTTGGGAATAAATGGTTCGCACATTGATGTGTTACTTTCAATGATGATGAATTAAATATGATTTCTTGTACATATTCTCTTTGAAATTAAGTTGGAATATGGTAGAGATGAATGTGATTTACCAAAGAAAAATCCAAACTTTATTTAAGAGGTCGGAGAGAAATTTCTATTTGGTATATTTATGAGCTTGCCCATACCTAGTATTAGAAAAAGAAGAATGAGTACTTAAACAGTTAAACCTATACTCCTGAATTAAGCGCAGACTTGGGGTATGAATTAAATTAATTTATGGTTAACTTCCAAGTCAAGGATAGTTGTATAGTGACCAAGCCACAAATTGATCTTAAGACAATTTCAGAGTTCTTTATTAAAACATAAAACTTACAGAGGCCCTCCATAATTATAAACTTGAAGCAACGTGCAGAAACCTATTTTGGTTTAACAAAGTTGAACCATGAGTGAAACAACAAACCCAATGAGCTGAACAATCACGAACAATTTGCTCCATGGCACTAATCAAACTCCTTTCCTCTTTGGCCCTTTCATCTTGTCCTAGCTTGATGAAAGAAGCTTTCCTTCCAAGAATGATGAGAACATAGCGAGTGAGCGGGCAGGCTTATAGCTGGGAGCGAACAATCCAGCTCCTTTAAGAGTCACAAATGTTAAGTTCTCATATTCCACCACAAATCCTGCAACCTAATCATTTTCAATTTAGAACAGATTCAATTAATACTAGTATCAAGAGGAAGTGAATGACTTGAATAAATACAATATATTTGAACCTCACTTTTGTTTTACCTCGCCTTGGGAGTACCAAGGGGCTTTCACGGCTACCCCTAGCTTCTTTATGGCATACCAAGTTGCCGTCACGGGTATAAAGCTATTTGTATCTCCACTGGAATTCATCAAAATTGTTGCAATGTCTTAGTTAACACAATAGATGGACAAAGGCAGATTGTCGTAAATGCTAGCTTTTCCACAACCACAAATTCATCACTTAGTTACCTATACATCCATACGTTAATGCCACCTGCCATTAGCTCCCTAATGGTAGGTAAAGCTGTTAAATCAATCGAGTAACTCGAAAGCTCGTTAGAGCTCGACTCGTTAAGGCTCGAACTCGGCTTGTTAATTTGGTTAACGAGTCGAGCTCGAACTCGAAACATGCTCGTTTAGTTAACGAGCTGAGTAAACTCGGCTCGTTTGATACTCGAGTAGCTCGTTAGAGCTCGTTAATGAAGGGCATATTTGTTATTTTAGAAATCAAAATTATAAAAATTAAAAATTATAGATTTTTATTAAGGTTAATTTGCACGAACTCGAGCTTGAGCTCGAGCTCGTGAAGCTCGACTCATTTGTGATAAACGAGTCGAGCTCGAGTTCGAACTCGAGCCACATGTACATTTAACGAGCCGAGTTCGAGCACATTTTAAAGCTCTTTTTCCTAACGAGCTCAAGTCGAGCTCGGCTCGAATTAAACTCGAGTCGAGCTCGGCAGCCAAATACTCGGCTCGATTAACAGCTCTAATGGTAGGTAAAACTGTATCTGGACTATCGGTCCAATTAATGAATCTGCTATATATGGATATCCATGCCACAGAACGATGATAGTTATGTACGGTCACAAAAAATATACTTCAAATATTGATATGAAATAGTGTAATAGCAATGGCACGATAGCATACGTACCTCCAGTAACCCATAAGTCCAATTCAGGATTGTTTAGGTAGGATAACGCATAATCATCCGCGCATGGATCTTCACCGTATATCTATTTCAATCAACGGAAACATTGCAAATTACTGTAAGTAATTTGGCTTTTCATTCAGATGAGAATAAAAGGGTAACATATCATGTATGAAGAGTAGAATTGTACCCAAGGAGCATTGGAAGTAGAAGAGCACACTGGAGCATATATGTTGTAGCGATTGATGTTTCCCATTGCCTTCACCGCTTGTTCGGCGTACTTATTACAAGTGCAATTTGAAACTAAACCGTGATATATTTCATCAGATATTGGGCTATGTGACCTCAAAAAATCATATAGTCCCTTGCTTTGTGTTTCTGTATCCACAATAGCATTTCCCATCTGAAAATAACAAGACAGCATCATCATTAGATGTAAAACATATTGATGTTTGAACAGCACATATAATGTAGCCAATAAAGGAAAAAAAATAAAAGAAACAAAACTTACTTTTCAAGTTAATCACCGTTTGGTTCGTTATTTTGTTGTTATGGAGGATAAGATAAGCAAGTTCAGGTACGAAAAAGCCAGCATAAGCTTCTTCAGCTATGTAAAAGTCTCTGCTTTTGTAGTCAGAGAATCTTTCCAACCAATTTATTAGGAATGTGTAAGAATCTTTTGCCGTTTGTTTATCTCCAATAGTGTAATCAGATGACGTGTTTGAGTAAGAAAATCCAGCAGCTGCCGGTGATTTCAAGTAAAGTATGTTTGCCACTGCATTCAAACATGATAAATCTCGAGAGCTCATTATAAAATTGTATGGATTCGCTTGTACCTTTATTCCAGGCATATTCATTGTGCCATAGTGTTTTGTTATCTTTACTAACTCGAAATGGTCCTTGTCCACTCATTGCTCCAACACCCAGAGAAGAGCAGCCAAGCCCTGCCATCACCCATTTAAGGGATTTTTTCCAAGTTACGCACATCCAGAATGCTTAATAGGTTAGGAAAAATAAATAGGACATATACCTTGGTTTAACCACAGCACAAGAGGCTTGCTAGAAGGGTTTTCGGACTCCGAAATATAGTAAAAGAGAGCTCGACCAACCGTAGGATCAACAGTGACATACCCTGAATATTGATCAAACTTTACTCCTTTTGGTTCCCCTGGCAATGCGATGATTTTGTTGGCTGCTTTAAACCCCTCTTGAGGACCAATATATACTGGCGAATACTGATGAGCTGAATCCTCATCAATTATGTAATTGTTTGATCTGTTTAAGCTCTCAGGGAGGAGGAATTTTCGAAGGGTCTCGTATTTTTCTCCCTCGTAACATTTTACAAATGAAACTTGGCTTATGAGGGTAAGAAATATGACTAATGCGCCTTTCATCATTGACACGTTGAACTATAAAGTGATTGTTGTATGAATCAATCCATTAGCATTCTATTTATAGTTTGGGAAACCAATGTTTAATCTATAGTTCTATGTATTTGTTGGTTTCTTCGTGATAAATTTACCTTGGCATTAATAAATGGCATTTTCTAGACGGGAGAAAATTCTGTCTTCCCGGTGTATTGTGACTTGATTTGGCTTTTGCGTAAACAAGCAGTAACAACATTAATTTTTCTCAAGCCAAAATTAAAGGATTTTGACATCTTACCAGAGACATAAAAGAAGGCTATCATGCATTGTTTTTAAATCGAGCCAGATTGACCGGTTTGACTGGTTAAACCATGAATAAGAGGTAATTTCTTGATTACCTCTATCCATGAAGCTTTGGATGTAATAACCATCCATTGCCGATCTTCCATTTCTCGTACATTGTTCGCTCACATTTCCTACTCTCCTTGAATCCCTAAACATGCTTTAAAAGTAACTTAAAAACAAGTTTAGTCAAAAAGAATAGATGACTCGACACATATAAAAATAAGATACTAAACACAAAATAAAAGACTCAACAAGAAACTAAACACAACAAAAGGACACTAAACACAAGAAAATCAAGAAAATCAAGAAAAAATGTCTAAATTAATAAGGTTGTTCTTAACACCGACATTGACAAAATCTTCCCCGATAACGGCGCTAAAAACTTGACGAGCGTAGGGTATACATATAACAATTAGTTCATCCACAGTCAAATTTTACATTTATAACATTTTAAATACCCCACATGCGATTTTTTGCAAGTATATGAGTTGAGATCGAGTATAGGGTATTAAAGGTCAAACCCACAGGGAAGAGTTTCAATTACCAGTGGTTTTCGAACTTCTTTATTATTTAGACTATCACCAGTGCAAGAAATTAAATCTACACTATAAAAGTAACAAAAATACAATAGAAAACTCCTAGAAATATGGAATTTCTTACTATTCTTGCAAGTGAAGTTACCGGTTAAGTGAATGCTATTATCTTGACTAGTTATGGTGTAATTTCCTCATGTATGTGAAACCTACTCTCGTAGTAAACACTACTACAAAAAGCACCTTTAGTCACACACTTAATATGACATTTTCCTAAAAGTGTCACAACAGCAAGTTAATGTAACATGCAGTAAGGAACGTCATTAAAGTGACAAAGAAAATGACCAGTACGACATCGTATCACTCTAACTTATCCAAATAGAAGTAAAAAATGAAAAACAAAAACGGCAAAGAGAATGGCGCTACACTTCGGCGCCATTTTTTTGGGGGAAATATTCTAACTACTCCAATGAATCCAATGTACTTTACTCTTTTTTCATCCGAGTGCTCTCTCCTAAAACCCTCAATCAAATAAACTCTCTGTAAAAAACCTAAATCCTTCGCCCCTCTCACCACCGAATCCCTTGTTTCTTTCTCTTTCTTCCACCCGATTTTTAACTCTCTCCAATTTGAAGACAAACAGGTAAACCTTTAAGAAGGTAGCTTAATCAACAACATCATGGAGTTTTTAGCATGGAGTTTGAACGGGAATTGGTATCTGGGTTTTTAGCAACAGTGGAGCTACGGTGTTCGTTGAAAATTGCCATCTGAAGGAAGATTACTACCAGGTAACCTATACATTTGCAACAAAATTGATAGCTTTTTTTTTATTACTTTATTTCTTCTCCGGGAACGCATGGGAAATGGGGTAGGAGCAAGGTGGGTGACAGAGGGTTAAGGATTTGGGGAAGACGAAATGGCAGGAAGAGTAGATGTGGATGGGAAAATTGTAGGGAAACAAAACTGGCCTTTCAATTCGTCTGATACACTATTTCGTATGTTTATTCGGAAATTTTCTGATATCGTTCTGCATTGTGGAGTTGGTAAGCGACGGTTTCTTCAGTTATGGTGATTTTCAGGTTTTCTGGTTTCTTATCTTTTGTTTATGTTTTTTCTGTTGCAAAGAAGCATAACAGCTCTCCAAGAGTACTTAGACATAGTGTCATACAGTAAAACTTAAGATGGTAGCTTTTTTGAATTTGTCTTAAAGATCCAAATGATTCCTCATTTTGAAGGACAGCATCCGATGTCTAGCTGCTCCATTTGACAACTAAATTTTGTATCTAGGATGCTTTTACTTCTGATATTGCTGTTCCTTTCTTGCATAAGGAAAATTCAGGTAAGACGGAATCTAAATTTTGTAAATGAGTGCTTTTACCTTGAATTGTGAGTAATACTAATTCTGCAACAGCAGCGTATGTGAAATTGGGTTAATTGGGGATGAATAAAAGGGGATGTTATGGATGAATTAATCAAACTGACCCAAAAAAAAAAGAACAGAATAAAAAGGAAGATTCAAATTCCATGTGACAACCTTTATAGCTGTCCTTGTGGTGCAACCTTTATAGTTAATAAGATTATTGTGATGAATGTAACCACCAACCACTTGCTTTCATTTTGCAAAATCTCCTCTTCCTACCATTTGCTAATGTGTACATCTCCGACCACAAAATGACTTTTGGCAGCAATAACACCTGTCAAGTGAATCCCTGTCCTTCATTACTATGGATTTTACAGTTCTGTTCTGCTGGTTCTGCCGTTGGAAACTTCCCCGAGAATTTCATCACCCATCTTTCACATCATGCTTCAAAACCCACACACTTCTCCTCCTTTGGAAGGAAACATTGATTCCAATGTACTGTAAACATCTAAATCCCTTCTGCCAGTGCGTTGCTCTTACACAGATCACCTGTTTGCTGTCTTCTTCTTTGACACAGGTTGTATGACTTGGAATTTTTCCTCCCACAAATATTTGCTTTTGCTTCCGAATGAAAAGGCAACAAAAGGCATTCCTCATGTCAGGATACTGTTGAAGGATATGTTTATTTTAACTAAGAATGCATGTAGTCCTTTTCTGCTTAAGAAAGGAAAAAATTTTGTTTCGAAATTTTTTGATCCTTCAACTCACTGAAATTAGAAAAAAAAAGCAATTAATTGAGAGATTGATCTATGCTGAAGGGGCTCAAAGTAAACAATACACACTCTTCGTGCTCTCCGCTACTTCGTTCCTTTCCCAATTTTCCTTCCTTCTTTTCCTCTCTTCAGATCCATTTTTCTCTCTTGATCCAGCCATGGCCTCAATTATAGGATCCTTCACCTCCCTCTCTTGCTCACTCATGCCTAACCAGGCAGTCAACAGGGTCTCTAAATTGGGCTCTAGTATGTGGCGGACGCAATATGGCAGAATTAACAGAGTTTTTCAGTGTGTCTTGTTTTGCCCACATAATATTTGTTGTGGGGAAACCCCACTTACCTAGTACCAGAATCATCCAGTTGGAATGGTATCACTGTTTTGAAAAAAAAAATCATGAAATGTATCATTTTGAATTTACTCATTTCCAATCTCATAGGCTACCTTTTGAGAACTAATAACTCGTTAAACTCAATTATAAGATTGTACTAATAGCAGTGAGGATTCTAAGGAGTCACTTTTTAAATTTTATTTCTAATTATTAACAGTTTCACTTTAGCATGGAGTGTGAGGTGGTGAAAGGGTAAAATTTTTAGGCCATATGGTAGGTATATATAAGACACTTTTACTGCACGTATACAAATGTCCGTTTACCCTTTATTGATTAATATGCCTGGGTGAAGATTCAGTAGGAGCATGTTATAGCATGGCAAGTGCGCAAATGAATTGTAGTTGTTCACTCTATTTCTTCCAAGTTTCATTTTTTTCAGTTTTTGAATTGGAAGATTAGCTTTCCTTTTTTGTAAGTTCAGGCCTGTCACTAAGTATAATGAGATTGCAAACCACTTTGCTGATTGTTTATACGTGCACTGCTACAATACCAGGTTACGGGTATTAATGGTATTAATCCAAGTTTTTATGAGATAGGCTTCAAATGTTTGCATATCTCACATGCCATTAGGCATGATTATGAAACATTTTTTTGGTTTCTGATGGTTCTTTCAATTGATCTTTTTCATTTTCTTCCTATAGAAGTTGCAAGAAAATACCAGTACTTCAGTTAATGTGCCAAACTTAGGTTTCAACACTCCTGTGAAGGGTTACCAGCCTTCCATATCAAATCAGGTAAGCTAGTTTATGTCAGAGTATTGTTATTTGGTTCTTTGATATATGTATTTACTGCCCAAATAATTTTTTGGTTTGCAGTTCTCTGGGCAATACACTGTTGATAGATTGGAGGGAGTTGAGAAATTGATCCAGGTACTTCTTAAAAAGTTTCTAGTTTGGAGGGAGTTAAGAAAAGTTCTTTTGTACCTACCATATGTTTTATAGTTTGTGTGTTACAATCTGGAATTGAACTTTTGCCGTCTTTCCTTTTGATATTATTCTGTTTTGATACTTTTGGATTAGTTCTTATTACTCAAATGTCTAGAACACCTGGATATGTGAAGATTCTGTTCTGATATGTCTAGAACACTTGGATTGGTGCTAACATTCTGTTTTGATACTTTTGGTATCTTTACTTTAGAAGATATTTCGTGAGTGATTTGTGTCTTCTATTAATCTCATTGAAATTAGTTTTCTTATCTAAGTAAATATTTTATGCAAAAATCAGTAATAGTTTAGGTAGAACTATCTTGTAGATGCTAATGAAGCTTTTTTTTTTTTTTTATAATTAGAATCTATGTGAACATGGATAAAAGATGGATGAGTATGTCACGATCAAGTGATGAGTATAAAGCTGGTTTAGAAGATTTTCTTGATTTTGCATTTACGAATGGAAGTATAGGGGAGATGATTTTATGCCCATGCATTAGGTGTGGGAATGGGGTATTTGTCACGAGAGAGCAGGCCAAATCACACTTGATATGGAAAGGATTTATTAAGGGATATACTCAATGGTTAGCTCATGGAGAGCTATCTTCGAATTTGCATCATACATCTTCACATGGCTCATCAAATGAAGTTCCACCACTCAATCCCATAGATGATATGCAGGGGTTGTTACAAGATGCAGTAGGAGTTCTAAACCAGAACCTAGATGTGGGAGAAAGATTAGAACCAGAACAGCCGAATATTGAGGCAGAAAAATTCTACAATTTAATAAATGATTCGAAGCAGCCCCTTTATCCAGATTGCCCGCAATTCTCTAAACTATCTTTTCTGGTCCGCTTGTTACATATTAAATGTCTCAGCAAAATGCCCGATTCTGTATTTAATACACTTCTTGATTTGTTGAGGCAAGCACTCCCAGAAGGTGTAAATCTACCCAATTCTTATTATGAAGCAAAAAAAACAATGAAAGAACTAGGACTTGGATACGAAAAATATGATGCATGTCCTAATGATTGCACATTGTATTGGGGAAAAGATGAATCAAAGATAAAATGTGACACTTGTAAGCATCTACGGTGGGAAGGAACAAAGGATGATCCTACTGGTGAAAAAAGAAAGGTTCCCCACAAGGTTTTGTGGCACTTTCCGCTTAAACCCAGATTGCAGCGTCTGTTCATGTCATCTAAAACAGCATCTTCCATGAAATGGCATGTCGAGGGTCGTACTAAGGATGGTCGCATGAGACATCCTGCAGATACTCCGGTTTGGCAATCATTTGATTACCAAAATCCCGAATTTGCAAAAGATCCTCGTAATGTCAGATTGGGTTTAGCTTCTGATGGATTTAATCCATTTAAATCTATGAATGTGAACCATAGTACATGGCCGGTAGTACTGATGCCTTATAATTTGCCACCATGGATGTGCATGAAACAGCCATACTTTATGTTGTCACTACTCATTCCTGGCCCATATGCACCTGGGAATAACATTGATGTTTACCTTCAACCTCTTATAGCTGAGTTGAAGGAATTGTGGGATGTAGGTATGACTACTTATGATGCATCATCAAAGGAAAATTTTCAGATGCATGCTGCTTTACTTTGGACCATTAGTGATTTTCCTGGTTATGCTAATTTATCTGGTTGGAGTACTAAAGGTTATTTAGCATGTCCAGTATGTCATAAGCATACCGTTTCACACCATTTAAGACATGGTTCAAAACAATGTTACATGGGTCATCGGCGATTTCTGGAAAAGGAGCATTCATATCGAAAAGATAAACGTAACTTTGATGGAAAGGAAGAACATAGAGTTGCACCACCCCGCTTGACAGGTGATATGATCTTGGAGGAGTTGAGGTCTTATAAAATCAAATTTGGGAAGGCAGTCAATGATAACCCTGAATTACCCTTTAACTGGAAGAAACAAAGCATTTTTTTTGACTTGCCATATTGGAAGAACAATTTGTTACGTCATTGTCTTGATGTCATGCATATTGAGAAAAATGTATGTGAGACAATAGTTAGAACATTATTGAATGTGGATGGCAAGTATGATAACCTTGGTGTACGGCGTGATTTGGAAGAAATGGGCATACGAGCAGGTCTTCATCCTATTACAGATGAGTTTGGGAGAGCATACTTGCCTCCAACATGTTTCTATTTGGATAAGAAGGAGAAAGAGTTATTCTGTAAAATTCTGAAAAAGGTTAAAGTACCGGATGGTTATTCAGCCACAATTTCAAAGTCCGTGCATTTGAAACCTTCCAAGCTAACCGGACTTAAGAGTCATGACAATCACATATTATTGCAGCAACTGTTACCACTCTGTTATAGAAAACTTCTTCCAAAATCGGTGCGGTCTCCGTTGATAAAGCTGTCCAAATACTTTAGAGATTTATGTTGTAAAGCTCTTTGTCCTCGGGAACTGCTTCGTATGGAAAAGGAAATTGCTGTTGTACTATGCCAGTTAGAGCGCGTGTTTCCACCATCTTTTTTTGTTATAATGGTGCATTTGACCACTCATTTAGCAACCGAAGCAAGGATAGCTGGTCCAGTACATTATCGTTGGATGTATCCGATTGAAAGGTAACTTTTATAACTTTATAATTTCTATTTTATTGCTATGTGAGTATCATTATTAATCACTTACTACATTTGTAATTGTCTTAGGTACCTATGCACTTTGAAAAATTATGTACGAAATAGAAGTCGGCCTGAAGGTTCAATTGCAGAGGGGTACCTAGTTGATGAGTGCTTGACATTTTGCTCTCTCTACTTGTCTGATGAAGTGACAACTAAGTTCAATCGATCAAGTAGAAATGAAGATGGAGGTGAAAGTTCAACTGAAGGACTTGAGATTTTTTCTATACAAGGTCGGCCATTAGGAAAAGGAAATTCAGTTGTAATGGATGATGAAACCATAAAAAAGGCACATCAATATGTGATATTCAATTGTGAAGCCATGGATCCATATATCAAGTAAGTAATTGTACTCCATACTTGTTGTATAAAACTAATCATCTTTTAATAATGATGGATGTATATAGACAACTATGTTGATTGACTATTGTAATTGATGAAGCCAACATCGTAAATTGGTTGAAGAGCAGCATTTGCGTAGTTCAAAACATGAAAAGGAGCGGATTCATAGTGAGACATTTGCAAATTGGTTTGACAGCCATGTGAGTTAATATACAAAGTATCATTGTGCTTTTAGCTGTCCAAATTCTGTACAGTTATTTTATTAATTTACTTTTTTATTTTGCATAGGTGGATGATTTTCTACCCGAGAATGAAGTTATCTCAAAAGATTTGAGATTATTGGCCAAGGGTCCAAATGTTGTGGGTTTGAAGTATGAGAGATACATTGTGAATGGTTTTAGATTTCATACAAAATATTTGGAGAGCAAAAGAAAAAATCAGAATAGTGGGGTGATTGTTACTGCAATAACATCAAGTTTCGCAAGCACCAAGGATATGAATCCGGTTTCAAGTGACTTGGCCTATTATGGTGTCTTAAAGGATATTCTGGAATTGGACTATGGTGGAGGTCGAAGAGTGGTTTTGTTTGACTGTGATTGGGTCTCTAAGGGGAAACGATTGAAACAAGATGATGATGGGTTTACACTTGTGAATTTTATGAATGTGAAGCGCCACCATGAACCCTTCGTTCTTGCATCCCAAGTGAAACAAGTATTTTACGTGGAGGATCCTTTGGATAAGGGGTGGAATGTTGTTATTCCAACTGTACCACGAGATGATTTGAAGATGGATCCCATAGATGTTGAGATGTACTTGCAAAGTCAGCCTTCAAGTAGTCATCAAAGAGAGACATTTGATGATATTAATTGGGTTCGAGAAGGTGTCATAGGAGAAATAGTTGATACTACTAGAGTGGCATCTAGTTCCAAGGGATGATCTTTGGGTATCTTATATAAATTAAATGAATGTTATCTTTTCATTTCGCTTTAATGTCCAGTAAATTCGGTTGCTTTTTATGTATTGAATTGTGGTGTATCTACATGCTTAAATTTTTTATGCTTTGCTGTTTATTACATGTTAATATGCTATTAGCTGTACACTTTCTGTTATGAATTTAAAATTGTAGTTATACAAATATGGCGAGAACAAGAGGAGGTTCAAGCTATCGAGGATCAAGGAGCTTTCAATTGCGTGATGAAGATCCTGAAAATTTGGAAAATGAGGAAGGCACTGGTATGTTATTAATTACTAATTACTTAATATTTCAGTTAGATATAATCTATAACAATAGTTTCTATTTCATAAGATATGTCATAATTGTTTATTATACTTGCAGGTGGTGGTTCTGATGATGATCAGGAGCCTAAGAAAACTCGGGGACCAACTTATATGAGACACATTTGGGGTAGACATGGTACTGACAAGCGAATTAAAGTGAAATTCAATACACTTGGTGAGCCAGTTGGTACAAATAGAAGCAAATTCAATGAATTTTTGGGAGCATTGGCAAGAATTGGAAAATATGCACCAATTGACATTGATAGTTGGCGTAAAGTTCCCAAGTCTTTAAAGAATGACATGATAGATGTAGTAAAGGTACCCATTTCTTGAACCTACTACATTAGTTGAATGCTTGTTCTCTTTTAATTGAGTGTTCAATATTACAGGAAAAATTTGATCTCCCTATTGGCATAGAAGAACGAGTTAAGCAATCAGTAGGAAAGAAATGGAGAAACTGGAAGCATGCTCTCAAGAAAACTTATTTCAATCCAAATGAGTCAATTGAAAGTCAAGTGCTTAAAAGACCAAAACGAGTTCTTCCACAGCAATGGAGAAATATTTTGACTAAATGGCTTTCCGAAGAGGCAAAGGTATGAAATGCTCTCAAAGTCGTGATCATTTTTTCTGTTTGCCTATACTTAACTATTTTTTGTTATGTTTAACTATGTAGAGCATATCTGCAACAAACAAGGAGCACCGAAAGAAGAAAAAGATGAATCATAGTACAGGGAAAAAGCCATTTGCTCAAGTTCGAGTAGAAAAGGTATAATATATAAATTGGTAACAACATCTAATTTTTCATTCTGATATATTCTTGGGATGTACTATTATATGTAGGAAAAAGAGGTTGGGCATTCTCTCTCTAGAGCAGATATGTTCACCATATGCTACACTAATTCTAATGGAGTGCCATCTAGTTTTGAAGTTGGGGAAAAAATGGTATGTTGTTGCTGCTTATTCACTTCATTCATAAACAGGTTTTTTCTGTTACGATAAGAACGAGAATGTAGTAACTTTGAATTGTTAATTTTAGGAGGAGATGGAAAGCTTAAAAAATCAACTTCCGGAAGGAGAAGAAGATAATGTGGGTAGGAATGACGTGTATGCAAAAGTAATGGGTGAAGAAAGGAGTGGAAGAGTTCGTACATATGGTTTAGGAGTTACACAATCTGATTTGTGGGGCGATATACCAAGTCGTTCAACATGTTTTCGCTTGGTTATGGAACAAAGCGCTGCGATGTCAAAAATGGAGCGAAGAATTCAGCAACTAGAATCAATTCAACAAGGAAGATCACAAGGACAAATTTCGCCATCTTCGCAAAGACATACTTCACAGTCATCAAATGCTATTTCTCGGCCAATAAAAGTAATAAACAGTTCAATAATGACCTTCTTTACATGCTGCGTTCACAAATGATTTTCATGAACATGTTTGTAATTGCTATATGTTAATTGTTGAGATTCTTGTTTTGGATATCATTATTGATTGTAATGGACTACACTTTGATTTTGGTACTTGTTGTGGCTGTCATTTTGGGTTGGTTCTTGTGATACTGTGTATTAAATATCTGTTCAAGACTTGCTCTCTTATATGTGGTTATATGTTTTATAAAATTTGTTTTCAAGGTTGGGGATAAAGTTACAATAAGAAGCATGGTTGATTCGTCCAAAATTTGTGCTGTTGGTGTGGTTAGAAATTTGGATCCAACTGCTGAAGTTGGTGACATACCTTTGGGATCACATTGGTGTGAAATTCATGTGAATGTGCCTGTGGAGAATGATGAAGAGCTAATGAGGCCATACCATAATTTTCTCAAGATTGGAGATGCAATTGGAGTAGCTGTTGCTTGGCCAATAAACCTGGTAATCTTTTTATCTTATCTTTATCATTTGGTTAACTTAGCTTTTATTTATTTTCTAACATTAAAACTGTAAAAGAAGAGCTGTAGATGTGATTGTAACTTCTATTTCTTGGTTTATGACACTTGTAGGTGATTCTTGAAGAAAACTAAAGGATCGTCCTTGGGTCAAATGGCTATTTTTTGAAGACATTGTCAATGCTTTTTTTGTTGAGTTCTTGTTGAACTATTGCTTCTTTGATATGTATTGGCAATGCTACTGTAATACTCATAACTTTTGAAAAATCTCTGAATTGGCATGTAATTTGTTGACATAGCAGCAATGTCAGTTGCTTGGATCAATGCAGTACTTTTGCACCATTTTGGCTACTTGTATTGCAGTGATTACTATGAAAATGTAAATCGCCTTGGTTTTCCTTTATAAGGTGGTAGTAATAACTTTATTATTGCAAAAATTAGAATCTATATTGTGTAGGCAGGATGAAATGTGATTCTACTTTTGGGTATAAAACCTCGGATGGGATACAGGGCTAATGCAATATGATGTATTGACACTTAAAAGTGTCACCACTTCGAGTTTTGCGGTTCATAATATTCACAAAATTTCATATTAACAAGTGTCAGAACAATCTAATCTAGTTACACCATGAAAGTGTCATAATATTTCATTTTACTTATACGGCGAATGTGTCATACTATCTTATTGTACTTACATAATAGAAGCGTCATGATAGATCCAATAAATGACAGGCATCGAGTATCACTTTAGATTCATATAACCTTAACCGTTCTCCAGCATTTCTTGTCATTTAAAAGTGTCATTAAAACGATAAATAATAACGTTTATAAATGCCAATAGAACTACAAATTAGGACTCATATAACTGTCATGAACTTATAGTGACGCTGGAATGGACGACGTTTCTAGCAGAGCGTCATTATAGTTCAAACGTCATTACATCGAGCTATAATGACGCTTTTAAATGTCATAAAATGACATTTTTGTAGTAGTGAAATCAACTATACTGCTAACTAAGCTCATACCTACCACCTCGCTGCGTTATGAATTAACTACAAGGTTTTCATTTCTTCTATGAAATTC